>NC_142950.1:21879107-21884107 GCF_046866305.1 Octopus bimaculoides | reverse complement strand
TGGTTATGGTCTTACTTTTCATTCTACATTTATTATCATACATACAGATGTGTGTGTGTATACAGATATACAAATGTATGCATTCGTATAAAGAGAGTTTGAATTGCAAAATTGTTTGACTAGGTTGCTCAGCTGTCAAAATTTTAAAATTGTTTGTCCTTTATCTTTCACTTGTTTCAGTCATTGGACTGTGGCCATGCTGGGGCATTGACTTGAAGAGTGCTTATGCCGTTTCTTTTTTTTTTTTTTGTTAAGTCTGGTACTTACTCTGATCATTTTTGCTGAACTACTATGTTATGGGGGACTTAAGCTCTTTCACATGGCTGTGTAGTTAAGAAGTTCTCTTTCAAACCACATGGTTTTGGGTTTAATCCCAGTGTGTGACACCTTGGGCAAGTGTCCCCTACAATAGTACTGGGCGGGTAAAAGCCTAGGGAATGGATTTGTAGACAGAAACTGAAAGAAGCCTGTCGTTGTATACCTCTGTTTATCCATCTATTTATCTGTGTGTGTGTGTGTGTCTGTCTGTCTGTGTTGGTGACAGGAATGGCATTTGGCTGTATAAAAATCTGCTTCAGCAAATTCTATTTGACCTATCACAGATGATGATGATAACGACAGGAGAGTGATGGTGGCAGTGGCAGATATGGTGAAGGTGCTGGTAATGATGGGGATGATAATAATGATGTCTAGCTTTTCTTCTTGCTACTTAACCTTGTACTTTACTGTTCCCCACCACCACTACCACCACCACCACCACCACCACAGCCTTCTTCCAGTCTGTCCAAGCCACATTCTTCACTTTCATAACTTCATCAACTGTATTAGTGTGTCATCTTCTGTCTGGCTGCAACTTTGCACCAGTCACACAGATCTAGTCCGTATTCCTCAACAGGTGGCGTCAAATGAAGTCAGAACTTCCTGTTGTCTGCCCCTCTATGTTTTACTTTTTTATTTGTTTCAGTCATTAGACTGTAGCCATGCTGGGGCACCACCTTCAAGGATTTTAGTCAAACTTATAGGCTCAGTACTTATTATTTAAAACCTCGTATATATTCTATCAGTCTCTTTTGCTGACCTGCTAAGTTACGGAGATGTAAACATACTAAAACCAGTTGTCAACACACACACACTTATATATGATAAGCTTCTTTCAGTTTCCCTCCACCAAATCCACTCACAAGGCTTTGATCAGCCCGAGGCTCTAGTAGAAGACACTTGCTCAAGTTGCCACACAGTGGGGCTGAACCCAGTACTGTGTGGTTGGGAAGCAAGCTTCTTACCACACAGCCATAACTGCACCTATGTTTATAAGTCTCTAATTTTATTTCCCCTCCTGTCATGTGCATCAACTAGTATTTCTCTGAGACTATGACTGGTCAGCAGCTTTTAACCTTTTGCATTTAAATTGGCCATATCAGGCACAAATATTCTATCTGTCTTATGTTCAATCTGGCCAGATCTGGCTTGTCACACTTATCCTACAATATCGTTCTAAAATTAATTAATCACACTGAAATCTCAAAATTACAAGATAATGCAAAATTAATTCAAAAGAATGCAAATAAACATTACATTTGACAGAATAATGCTAAAGTGTTAAAGTTGGTAAAGTAAAACAACTCTTCCAGCCCCTCAAGTTTGTACTTGGTTACTTTGGCAGTGTGTACTGGGACATTGTCATGCTGTGGCTGTGTGTGTGTCTTTGATTGATCAATGCCAGTAACAGGCTTTCAAGTTATCATATATTCACTGCAGTTGTTCAGCATAAAGGTTTTGTGTTCACAGCATGACCATCTGGGACAAGATCAATGCACAACATCACTTCAAAATTCCACCAAACACACAACATGACCTTCTGTTCAAACCACCCTTGTTTCACAACAAGTTCTGAAGCCTGGCTGGAACAAAGCTATTGGTTTCTCGTATCAGGATTTTCAAAAAATAGGCCCCATTTTCCATCCCCAGTTACAATTCATCACCAAAAACGAGCACTTCAGGTATTTGCAGCAGCAGTTGTTTGCAAATGTTCACATGTCATTGAACCTGATCATTGGTTAGTTCATGAGGAGCTTCTTGACTGTGTCTGTTCACAAAACCAAGCTTATAGAAGCATTGATTGATGGTGCTTTGTGAAGGACCAAGTTCTACCAATAATTTATGAGTGCTTGTGCCTGGGTGTTCAATCATTTCAAGCAACGCTTCATCTCCCACAACTGAAGAGTCTTCCTGACCTTGGTTTGTCTTTAAGGCTAGTGTCACCTTCCTTGAAACATCTGAACCAGTTTTGTGCCACATTTTTGTTGACAGTTCCTGGGCCTTTCACAACATTAATTTCTTTTACCGCTGCCCTTGCACTTGGTCCTTTTTTCTACAGGTAGTATTAAACCAATCTAATAGTAACTTTTTCACCACACATTATTAAGGTTGTAAAGTAAAGAATAAACAATGTTTATATGTTACTTATGAGAATAAAGAATTGAACAATGATTGGACAAGTTGCATCAAATTAATAACCGAGTATAGAGATACAAGTTGCCGAAAAACATCAGTGAAAATCAAAAAAATTTTTTAACTCAGCCTCGTATATATGTTATAAATATATTGGGCTTCCAGACAGTTTCCATCTACCAAATCCACTCATAGGGCTTCGGTTAGCCTGGAGCTGTAGTAGAAGACACTTACTCTTTTACTTGTATCAGTCATTTGACTGTGGCCATGCTGGAGCATCGCCTTTAGTCGAGCAAATCGACCCCAGGACTTTGTAAGCCTAGTACTTATTTTATCGGTCTCTTTTGCCGAACCGCTAAGTTACGGGTACGTAAACACACCACCATCGGTTGTCAAGCGATGCTGGGGGGACAAACAGACACACACATACATATATATATATATATACATATATACGACGGGCTTCTTTCAGTTTCCGTCTACCAAATCCACTCGCATGGCTTTGGTCAGCCCGAGGCTATAGTAGAAGACACTTGCCCAAGGTGCCACGCAGTGGGAATGAACCTGGAACCATGTGATTGGTAAGCAAGCTACTTACCACACAGCCACTCCCGTGCAAGATGCTGCATAGTCGGACTGAATTCTAAATTACATGGTTGGGAAGCAAGCTTCTTTACACAGCCATGCCATACATAACATATATATTTACACTCACACACAAGCACGTGTGCACACACACACACACACACACAAAAAGGAATTATAATGATTCATGGCAAAATATGGCAGGTTTGACTCCATTGATGTCATGAATTGATGAACCATACTTGCACTTATTTGTTGAATTATTTATTTCTTTATAATTATGCAGGTTGTTAGTTCAACTGGCTTTTGTTTTCAGTAATAGGTTAGGAATGGTTTGGTGGTGGTGGTGGTGGTAGTGGTGGGTAGTGGGGATCATGGTAGCCATGGTGGTAGTGGTGGTGGTGGTGTTTGATGGCGATTGATTTGTGTCAAGATTTGTCAATAACTGATTGGAATTTAGTTGGTCTCATTCAGAGATGCTAACATTAGCTTAATGTGTGGATGTTTATTCATATATATATATTATATATATATATATATATATATATATATATATATATATATATATATGTATATGTAAATATATAAAAGATAAAGAGAGCAATGGTAAGGTTGGAAATATATTTTATGGATAGAGTCTTACAGCTGTTTCTGGGAAGATCCAGTACTTCCCTTCATCGGAGACAGAAATAGTAAAGGAATCGATTATTGTATCCATAGGCAGAGAGTTTTAGTATGAAGTGATAGTGAGTGTGATGCGCTGAAAAAAGAAAGAAAGAGAGAACAGTACTTGGAGTGTAGTTTCATTCCAGTAGTAAGTATCCGTGTAAAGTAATCCTTGTGGGAATAATCCGGAAATAGTTGCTGCAGCAAAGGCTGAGATAGCAGAGGTGAATATATGCCACATTGGTGCCCGAGGTATTTTGCTTGTGTTTACTAGAAGGATGCCCAAGTCAAGTATATATATGTATATATATATATGTGTGTGTGTGTGTGTGTGTATATATATATATATATATATATATATATATATGTATATATGTGTGTATATATATGTATGTATATATGTGTGTATATATATATATGTATGTATATATGTATGTGCATGTATATATATATATAGCCGCATCTAAGTGGCACATATACTATATATATATATTCATACATATAAATATATATATATATATATGGTGGTTGTCTACTCCTTAAACAAAGTTTGACCACCTCCTGCACCTACACCTTAGCCCTTTCATGGCGTCTGATGTGGCTTTTTAAACCAGACAGTGTTTTGAAAAAACACCCACACAGATTGCACCTCTGATTTGCACTACCAATACCTGCAAGTAAGTTCTGCTCATTGTGGATCCTAACATGTCTTTTAAGACCCCCATTGGATTTGCAAACCCTCTGGCACACACCACATTCAAACGTGTGCACAGAAATATAATCAGAATAGCTGGGTGAGGTTTGTTTTCCATGGGTTCGCAGGTGAGATTTGAGGCCAGCCAAGGACAGACATGGTCTGTCACAGACTGTGCACACAAAAAGGTCCTTGTCATTCACCTTCTCAGTCTTCACCTTTTTCCTTAAATGTCTCTTGTATGTGTGTATGTGTTTATGTATATATAATGTATGTAATTATGAATATATATGTATGTATGCATATATGTGATGATGCATAATGATAATCATATACATATATGTATTGTACTCTTTGTCGCTATGTTTGTGGGTGTGCCTATATTATCTATATCTGACGAGGCTTCGTCTTTTAGTGTCTCACTCTCACCCTCTCTCTTTTTCATCCTCTCACCTTCAACTTCTCACTTTTTCTTTTTCTTTTTACCTCATTTTGGTTTCTTTTGTTTACAGAACACTTTCACTAATTTGTCTTGTCTGTTAAAGTAAAATAATTATCAGTACCACTATGAATTATTTATTTATTTACATACATAAGTGTGGAG
>NC_142950.1:21834107-21874107 GCF_046866305.1 Octopus bimaculoides | reverse complement strand
CCTATTGTGTTTTCAGGTTTTTCCGCCGCTTTTACTTCTTTTGCCGCTTTTTAGGGAGGGGCCTCATTTTCTTTTTTGTTTTTCGTACACCCAGAGCGGACGTGGCCCTTCTCTCCACACTTGAAGCATCTGGGCCAACGTCCCTCTATGGCTATTCTCATGGAGAGCTCCTGCCCTACAAACACTCTATCAGGCAAATTTTCTAAAGTTTCATTAGCAGCTTGTACCACTAATTCGAGTGATTTGTCACAATTGACAAAATTTTAAAAAATAATAAAGTAACGCCCAGCAATGGGCAAATCAACAGTTCAATAAATTTTCAGAAAAAAAATAATCCAACAAACGAATTTTTAACAGACAATGTTTTCAAAAGACACCCACACAGATTGCATATCCGATTTGGACCACCAAGAACTGCAGATAAGTTCTGATCTTTGTGGATCTTAAAGTGTTTTTTGAGGCCTCTGTGAGATTTGCAAACCTTCTGGCATACATTGCATTGAAAGGTGTACACAGACATATAGGCAGAATAATTGGTGGAGATTTGTTTTACATGGGTTCACAAATGAGATTTGAGCCCAGCAAAAGAAAGAAAGGCATGGTCTGTCACAAACTGTGCACACAAAAAAATCGCTGAGATTCACCTTCTTGATCATAACATTCTTCCTTAAATCTGCATATGCATACATCATCATTATTATCATCACCATTTAACGTCCATTTTCCATGCTGGCATGGGTTGGATGGTTTGACTGAGATCTGGAAAGCCAGCAGCTGCACCAAGCTCCAATCTGATCTGGCAGTGTTTCTACAGCTGGATGCCCTTCCTAACATCTACCACTTCGAGAGTGTAGCAGGTGCTTTTTACGTGCCACCGGCACAGGAGCCAGTCAGGAGGTACTGGCACTGGTCACGTTTGGATGGTGCTTTTTATGTGCCACCGGTACGGGAGCCAGTCAGGAGGCACTGGCATCGCTCATGTTTGGATGGTACTTTTTATGTGCCACTGGCATGGGAGCCACTCAAGGGCACTGCCCACAACTAAGACTTTGGTTTTACTTTACTCAACAGGTCTTCTCAAGCATATCATATCACCTGGCATATTAGGGGTACTCTTCAATGGGCCAGACATCAGCCATGGCTGCGATCTCACTTTAGTTGCCAAGTCTTCTCACTAACAGCATATCTCCAAAGGTCTCGGCCTCCTGTCATTGCCTTTGTGAAGCCCAACGTTCAAAGGTCATGCTTTACCACCTCATCCCATGTCTTCCTGGGATTACCTCTTCCACAGGTTCCTTCCACTGTTAGGGTGTGACACTTCACACAGCTGTCCTCATCCTTACGTAACACATGACTATACCAGTGCAGTTATCTCTCTTGCACACCACGTTTGATGCCTCTTATATCCAACTTTTCTCTCAGGGCGCTTACACTCTGTTGTGTATGCACACTGACATTACACATATATTTACATATATGTATATATATATGGTTCTAGATAAATTCCACTGTGGTAAATTCCGCCATGGAAAATTGCACCAGGTAAATTTCACCATAGGTAAATTCCACCATGGTAAATTCCACCTGCTAATAATCACCATGGTCAGTTTCTCTAGACCATGGGTCAATACCTATGTTATTTAATCTATCTCTCAAATCTTAAGAAGAAAGAGAGAGAGAGAGAGAGAGAGAGAGAGAGAGAGAGAGAGAGAGAGAGAGAGAGAGAAAGAGAGAGAGAATCTGAAGGGGAGATAGAAAATAACCTTTATAATCTACTTGAATTGAGATGGGATCACTTTAATGTATTCCCTTGGAACAAAAATCTATGACAAAAAACTAATCACAAAATTTCAAAAATAATATAATTTGGGATAAAGAAAGAAAAGATTAAATTTTAGCACACATTTTATCATAACAATAGGATAAAAGATAACAGCTATTACATTGTGAAGCAGAGTTAGGATAAGAAAGTTTGATTTATTTAAAAAATTTCTTAAGACAAACTGTGTGCAATACTTCTTAAAAACTGCAGAGGGTTTTCATTTTGATATTCCTGAACTAGCTTCTTCAGTCATGCATCAATAATTTGATAAGTCTTTTTTGTTGTTGTTGAGTCTCCACATCAAATGTGTGCAATTTTTGTCTGGCTTAATCCTTCCTCAGACTTAAGGGCAGTGCACAGTTCCCACAAATTTGGATGTGTGGATGTTAGTGATGAGCGCAAAGCATTGTGGAACCCTCCTAAATGATGATTTGATAATGATAATAATGATAATAATAATAATGATAATAATAATGATGATAATTTCACCTATAGTGAAATTTATCTAAGGTGAAATATACGACATGGTGGAATTTACCTATGGTGACATTTTCCATGGTGGAATTTACCACGGTGGAATTTACTGGTCACTGTATATATTTGTGCATATACTTATATATATTTATGTATATATATATATATATATATATATATGCATGTGTGTGTGTGTGTGTGTGTGTGTGTGTGTGTGTTAGAGATGAATGTAGTAAATAGGAACAAGTGTGTGGTGGTTCTGTTTGGTAATTCTTTTCTGTTTGGCATATTTTACAGCGTTGCTGAGGATTACGACAGGCACAGTACTTTTGCTCTGGAAAATCCGGATCACTTTGTTGGTAATCCAGTCAATGCATTTCTCCTAGTCAAACGATTCACCGTGGACTGGGACAAAGAATTCCAGTTTTTAAAGGACAACATCACAAATGGTAAGTGGAACCCTCCTCTTTCTGATTTACTCTTTTTGTTTGTTTCTTTTTTTCTTTGTTCCTGTCTGTTACTAAATCCATGACAGTTTCTTTTCCATTGATGTCAATAATAACATTTAACTGGCACTTCATCACTTTCAGTGACAAGTGTTTCAGTTTATCTTATCAACAGAACAGCCTGCTTGTGAAATTAATGTGCTAGTGGCTGAGTACTCCACAGACATGTATAACCTTAACATAATTGTCAGAGAGATTCAGCATGACACAGAATGTAACAAGGCTGGCCCTTTGAAATATAGCAGGTACAACTAATTTTTGCTAACTGAGTGGGCTGGAGCAATGTGAACTAAAGAGTCTTGCTCAAGGACACAATGGGCTGCCAGGAATTGAACTCATGATCTTACATCCAAAAGCCAAGTATCCTAACTATTAAGCCATGCACATGCACCTAACATTATTAAATGGAGAAAGTAACTCACATATCTTACTGTCTGTCTGGTTGTTTGTCTGTCTACCTGTTTGTCTGACTGTCTGTCTAGCTATCATGTCTCGTTTGTCTCAGATTTCTCTCCTTCACTTTTTCATAACCTTGCTTTTCTTTTTCTCTTTCATTTTCTCTTTTTTCTCTCTCTTCATTTATATCTCTTCTCTATTCTTATTCACTGTCTCTCTCTCTCTCTCTCTCTCTCTCTCTCTCAATGTTTTATACATCGTATGAACCTTGGTGTGTGTGTGTGTGTGTATGCACACGTGTGCACGCATTGTGTCAATTCAGTGTTTGTTTGCATTGAATGTCTGTGTGATTACATTATGTGTACATATGTGTTTGTGTGATAGAGTGCCATACAGTAAGAAGCTTGCTTCCCGACCCCATGGTCTCAGGTTTAGTCTTATATCATGGCACCTTAGGCAAGTGTTTTCTATAGCCTCAGGCCAGCTAAAGCCTTATGAGTGATAGATGGAAACTATGTGATAGATGTGTTTGTGTCTGTGTTTGTCCCCTGCTACTGTTTAACAACCAGTGTTGGTGTGTTTACATCCCCTAAAGAGACCAATAGAGTAAGTAACAGGCTTTAAAAAAACAAGTAGTGGGGTTGATTCATTTGACTAAAAATTCTTTAAGGTGGTGCTTTAGCATGGCCACAGTCTACTGACTGAAACAAGTAAAAGATAAAAGATATATGTTATATGTAGTGATTGAATATATATGTGTATATATCCATTATATATGAGAGAGAGAGAGAGAGAGTGTATGTCTGTGTATGCATTATAAGTGTGTATATGTGTGTGTTGTAGTGAATGTGTGCGTGTGTGCTTAAACCATGGTCAAGTGGTTAAAGTATTTACTTTGCAATCAAGATGCTCCAAGTTCTATCCTGCCTTGTGGCATCTTGGGCAAGCATAGCCCTGGCCAACACTTGAGTGAAGCTGGGTCAACAGAAACCATGTTAAGAGTGCAATGGATGAACAATACATGTAATTCACGAGTCCAGCTTTATTACACCCCATGTAACGTAACTGATTTTTGCCTGGGTAATCCATTGAGTGTACTTTGTCTCTGGAATACTCAGCTACTTATTTGCCCAACATGAATAGTGAGATATTGCAGAGATCAGGCCAGAGAACGGCCTACTTAGTGAAGGATCTGCTGAAAGCAATGGACAATGTATATTCTTATTTACATATTGCTTGTATATTTATATATACCAAGTATTATGTGTATTTGTATATACACAACAATGTGTATTTACATATAAATCCAGTAACTATGTGTTTGTATATACCCTGTTTTGTGTGCTAATGTATACCTAGTAATTATGTATTTATATATACCCAATAATTAAGTGTGTTTATATCTACCCAGTAACTCTGTGTGTATTTGTATATACCCAGTAATTCTGTATTTGTATATATATCCTATAATTTGTATGTGTATGCTCAGTATTGTGTGTGTGTGTATATATATATACCCAACAATATTAGTTTGTTATGTCCCTGCTGTTTTTCAAGTATTTAAGGAATCCATGTCACACAGACAGACACAGACACACACACACACACGCATACACAAACCCTTTCTTTTTTTATATTCCACTCTATTTTCATTCCTTCCTCCTCTACCATCTCTCATGCCTTTTTCCACCCTCCAGCTCTCTCTGTCTTTGTTTCTCTCTCTCTCTTTCTCTCTCTCCCCACTCTCTGTCTCTCTCTCTCTCTCTCATACACACACACATACACTGTCCACTTCTGTCTTTCCATGTTTCCACAAACCTCTTTTTCTTTAGTTTCACTCACCATGACTAAAATCCACACACACCATTCACTTCTCTATCTCTCTCTATTCCTATCTGTCAATATTTATATACATAGGCATGTATATAACGTTATAGATATTACAATGAAAAATGTGGGTGCATGCATGTTATTACACCTGGAAAAGTACAGAACAATATTTCTACAGTAGAATTTGCCTAATTTGTCATCTCTAAAGGAAACTAAAAAAGTACTTAAAATTAAAATTCTATGTACTTAAAATATTGCAGCCGAGAACAACATTTTAAAAATTTACTATATTTTGTTAAAACAAAAATTATAAAAGCATTACTGGGTTTTTCCAAAAATAAGTACATCCGATTTTAAACTTATGAGCTTATATTCAGCAACTCTTTTCATGTATAGCCCCAGTCATTTTTATTATTTTCAGAAAAAAATTATTTAAGCAAAATTATTTAAGTCTGTATTTAAACCCATGGGCTTATTTTTGGAAAAAGCAGTATTTTAAAAATGAAATAAAATAGAATTAATTGCCTTTTGTGTGTGTGTGTGTGTGTGTGTGTGTGTGTGTGTGTGTGTGTGTGTGTGTGTGTGTGTGTGTGTGTGTGTATATATATATATATATATATATATATATATATATTCATATATCTGTGAGTGTGTATGTGTGTATGTCTTTGTGTATGTGTTTGTCCCCTCATCACCACTTGACAACCAGTGCTGGTGTGTTTACAACCCCATAACTTAGCAGTTTGGCAAAAAAGACTGATAAAATAAATACTAGGCTTGAAAAAAAAATAATATAAATACTGGAGTTGATTCATTTGACTAAAATCCTTCAAGGTGGTGCCCCAGCATGGCCACAGTCTAATGACTGAAACAAATAAAAGATAAAAGAGAGAATATACATATTATATAGATTGGGTCATCTTATAAATAATGTGTTTTTTTTCAATTGCATGAACTAAAAGTCAGAGGAGGAAAGATAAACTACCTGCATCATATTGCCATAAAAGCAGGTAGTAATTTTAACTTGTACTTATTCTTAGAGCAAGTTTTGAAAAGTGCAGTTTGATCTTAACAGTTATTTTTTCAAAGCTATAATGGAAGTGACAAAGGAGCATATTTGGCATATTTTGCTTTATGAGTTCAATAAAGGCAACAACGCAATGGAAAGCGCAAAGAATATTAATGTAGTATATGGTGCTTAGACAATCAGCGTAAGCCAGTGTCAACGGTGGTTCCAGAAATTCTGAGCCAGAAACTACAGCCTAGAAGACAAGCCTCATCCTGGAAGATCTGTAGAGCTCGACGAGGACATCCTACAAACCCTGGTGGAACAAAATCTCATTGTAACTGTTGAGCAACTAGCAAAGAAGCTTGAGTTTGGTCATTCAACTATTCATCGGCACCTGCATGCCATCAGAAAAGACAGCAAATTGGGTCAATGGGTTCCTCAAAAGTCTAATCACATGCAGAAAGTGTATGTGTGCTCTTCTTTATTCTCACATCCCACAAATGAACCTTTTTTGGACTGAATAGTGACTGGTGATGAGAAATGGGTTCTCTATAAAAATGTCAAGTGCTGAAGATAGTAGGTAGGGAAAGGAGAAACACCAGCACCCCGGACTAACGAAGGTCTTCACCTACTTATGGTTTTGTTACCTGTTTGGTGGGATGTGAAAGGTTAAGTCCACTTTGAACTTTTAAACCCAAACCAAATGATAACAAAGGAGATCTACTGTGAGCAGCTTGAGTCAGTGCTAGAAGAAAAACGATCATCTTTGGTTTCAAGATGAAAGGTGTTCCTCCATCAGAATAATGCTCAGCTACATACAGCGAGGATGACATTCTAAAGGCTGGAGCAGTTTGAATGGGAAATGATGCTCCATCCAACATATTCGTCAGACATTGTCCCATCCCAAAATCATTTGGATGGAAAAAATATTAATTCTGTAGATGAGGTCAGAACAGTGCTGGAGGAGTATTTTTTGTCACAGACAAGTGAATTTTGGAAGAGGGGCCTTGCAAGTATACCAGATAATCGGAAGAGCATTGTAGAAAATGAAGGAGAGTATATTTTAGATTAAAAAAGAACTTCATTATCATAATTTTGAAAAATAAAAGAAGTATAAAAACATTATTTATGACATGACCAAATATATATATATGTATGTATGTATGTATGTATAAGTACAGGTGTAGCTATGTGGTTAAGTAGCTCATTTTGCAATTATGTGGTTTGGAGTTCAATCTCGCAGTATGGCACCTTGGACAAGTATTTTCTAGTATAGCACTAGGCCAATCAAAATTTTATGAGTGAATTTCATTGACAAAAATTCTCTGGGAGCAGTCCCCCTGTCTTCTCCTACAAGAGGTCAATCAAAGCTTTGTGAGACTATAGATACGTTTCAGGAGGGTCATTTTTTTCTTTCTTTTTCCTGCCAAATAAACACATGCACTATATATTTGTTCTTCACTCATTTATCATTGTTCTTATTTTATCTTATGTCAGTTGTCTGGAAATCTTTTGTCACATATATGATCTCTTCAGCAACTCTTCCATCCCATGAGTATCCTTCTGCTCTGTTTAATCCATTCTCTATTTGTGTATTGTCCTGCTCTGTTTAGAGAATGGACTAAACAGAACAGGTGGTTACACATAAGGTCAAAGAGTTGTTGCAGAGGTCACATGTGTGTGACAAGATTTCTAGGCAATGGACATAAAATAAAACAGGAACAATAATAAACAAGTGAAGAATGATTATATAGTGTGTGTATTTATTTGGCAGGAAAAAAAAATGACCATCCTGAAATATAACAATATGTTTCAACACACACTTTCACATCAGGAACCTTACAAAACAAATTCATAAACGTACCTATATTATAATGGAGAAAGCTGCTTATTAATTAGGTATGTAACGCCTACACTCTTGGAGTGGTTGGCGTTAGGAAGGGCATCCAGCTGTAGAAACTCTGCCAAATCAGATTGGAGCCTGGTGTTGCCATCTGGTTTCACCAGTCCTCAGTCAAATCGTCCAACCCATGCTAGCGTGAAAAGAGGACGTTAAACGATGATGATGATGATGATGTAACAGTTACAAATAGAAAGCAATCATTGAATGACTCTGGAAATTTTTTTAGAAATTCATGTTCCAAGAAATTTCCTGTAGTTTGGATTTCTGAAGGTTATTGAATATTTGAACTACAAGTTTTTCATAAATCTAAATATTCATTGCATTCACTGCAGAGTAGATTTAATAAACAATATTAATTTGTTGCAGGCGAAATTTTCCTTTTTCATTTGCAACAATCTCTCACTCTCTCTTGCCTCTATTTTCATTTATGATAATTTAATATATATTCATTTCAATGTTTTCATTTTAAGATTAAATTCGCTATTGGCAAAACACATACTTTATATTCAATAAATGTAATGTAAAAAAATTATTTATTGAATGAATGAATGCTATTAGAGAAAATAGCTGTTTGACTTTGGGGCTTATTTATGATAAAATGAAAAGTTTTTGATATACCATAAAAAGAAATTAAGAACTGATTTTGTTGGTATGGCTGTTTGGAACACTATATGCCTAACAATAATAACTATGTGATCGCTGCTATTTCTAGCATGCTAAACCTTGAAGTTTGTTTAAATTACAGATATATTACAACCATGACAAATTATCAAAATATTTACTAAGCAAGTGAGATTTTTAATAAATTGAAGTTTTCAGGAAAATTTACTTTCTGAACTTCCTTTTATTATTGAATATTTCAAGTTCATAAATCTAAACATTTGGTCCAAGATAGTTTTTAATGAACTTTTATTTATACGATTTTTTTCATTTCATGTTTATTTCATTCATTGTTTGCAATGTTCTCTCTCCTCACTTTCTCTCTCACACACACACTTGTCTCTCTAATATAAGCACACACACACTCCAGGTTTGACGAGCAGAAAAATTGCACAGAAGGCAGTCTTCTGCTGGTATATATATATATTTGTATACACACACTAGCAGTCTTCTGCTAGTATATATATATATATATATATATGTACACATACACACACACTTATATCATCACTGTCGTCATCATCATTTAATGTCTGTCTTCCATGGTGGCATGGGTTATCCTTCTCTTTTGCCAAACTGCTAAGTTATGGGGACATAAACACACCAACACCAATTGTCAAGTGGTGATTGGGGGTGGGGAGGGCGGAAACAGACACAAAGACACACACACTCATATATGTATATATATATGTATGTATGTGTAAGTATACATATGTATGTATGTATGTATATATATATATAATTAGAAATGATCTAATTATAAATCTCACAGAGAGAATTAAGCAGCAGTGTTACGATAAAGCAGTTGTATACTGTCAACTTAATGTGACAGTCCCAATAAGGGAATCATACTGCTGCTATTTAGCCCGAGGAAGCTGGACCCCTTCCTGTCGGCCTTGACAGTATGCATTCAGGGACATGTTTCTGAGTCATTGCTCATCATCAGCCTGAAGTAGCAAAAACCAGCTGGCTGAAAATGCATGTCAAACCCTTGCAAATATATATATTTTTAGTAAAAACACATTCACTGTATATATGTATATAATATGTGTATATATACACTCTCGGAGTGGTTGGCGTTAGGAAGGGCATCCAGCTGTAGAAACTCTGCCAAATCAGATTGGAGCCTGGTGTTGCCATCTGGTTTCACCAGTCCTCAGTCAAATCGTCCAACCCATGCTAGCATGGAAAGCGGACGTTAAATGACGATGATGATGATATATATTGCTTATATTAGTGCCACATCAAAAGCACCCAACAAACACTGTAAAGTAGCTGGCATTAGGAAGGGCATCTGGCCATAGAAACGAAGCCAAATCAAACTGGGACCTGGTGCAGCTCTCCTGCTTGCCAGCTGTGGTCAAACTGTCCAACTCATAGAGAATGGACATCAAAGGAGTAGGAGGAGAGGGATGATGATGATGATGATGATACATATAACAAAACAGCAAGGTGGAAAACTTTTTGGTATCTTTTCACCATTACATATGTTTCATTTACTAATAGGGTTAGGATTAGGGTTGGATAAACATGTAAGAAATTTCCTATTAGAAATGCTTCAGACAGAGAATCAAATGATACAAAATTTACATTTGAATAAAGCCATGTGGTTTGTATACGGGATTGTAAAAGGACACACTTTGGATTTTACACTACCTACGTTATCTCTTTCCCTCTTCTCATATACACAGGGTGTGGTGAATAAACTGTCATCTAAATTATACAAAAATAAAGATAACGCTGACATCTCATTTAAAGATATATTTACCAAAATTACATAAAAATATCTTGAAATACTAAAGAGTAAATTTCTTGCTGAGTGAATTTTCTTAGACAGTGCCCAACTGACCCTACAATACTGTATAGTCAACAAAATCAAAACCAATGCACATGCGCAAATTTATAAATATAAAGTGGCAACAATTTATCCATCGCACCCTGTATATATATATATATATATATATATATATATATATACACACACACACACACACACACACATACATACATACATATATCAAAAGAAGCAACAGGATATCAACACCTCTTGATATCCTGTTGCTTATTTTGATTTTATTCACCTTACTTTCAGTTGTATGGATAATATCGCACTGATTTGGTGCTTCAACTTAAGTACCTAATTCAACTGAATCTCAATCATTTCTACACATACATACATACATACATGCATACACACACACACACATATTAAGAGCACACGAGACTTAGATTCTCTCAAATGCCCAGGAGGCTCTCTTGAGTTTGTAGATAATTTCTGTTACCTAAGTGACCAAATTAGCAATGGTGGAGGATGCTCTGAAAGTATTGTTTCTAGAATAAGAATTGGGTGAGGAAGTTCAGAGAACTACTACCTCTGTTGGCCACAAAAGGACTTTCTCTCAGAGTGAAAGGTATACTGTATGATGCTTGTGTGTGAGCGGCTATACTCCATGATAGTGAGACATGGGTTCTGAATGCAGAAGACCTGTGTAGACTGGAGAGAAATGAAGGTAGTATGCTCTGTTGGATGTGCACATGTATTGAAAGTGCAAATGTATTGAGAGAAAATTTGGGCATAATAGGAATCAATGTAGCATGTAAGAGAGAAGACTACGTTGGTTTGGACATGTGAAGCGTATGAATGAGGACAACTGTAGAAAGAAATGCTGATCACTGAAACTGGATGGTACCCACGGAAGATGGAGACCAAGGAAGACGTAGGACGAAGTGATAAAGACTGATCTCAGGATATTGGGCTTCACAGAGGAAATGACAATGGACCGAAACGTCTGGTGATATGAAGTTCTAGAGAAGACCCACGCATGTCAGCGAAACTGAGTTCTAGAAGTGCTGTGTGTCCTGCCCACACTTAACAAGAAAGCTTCTCACTCTCTACCACAACAAACCAAACCACATCTCTTCTCTTCCTCACATTTCTGCATCATGCACTATGCTTACCTCCCACTCCCCAATCCTGTCCTGTTAGCCCTCTGCCACTGTATCATTGCTCTCTGCTGGCCCTGATCAGTGTGTTCCATCCACATGCCCTGTCTCACTGTATTATTGCTATCTGCTAGCCCCCGACCTGTGTGTTCTACCCATACGTAACAAGAAAACTTTTTTCACACACCCTACCCGAACAAACCAATCTACATCTCTACATCTCTTCTCTTCCTCACATTTCCTTCTTCATACACTGTACCTAGCTCTCACTCCCCAATCCTGTCCTCACGGCCCTGTTCCTCTGTATCATTGCTATCCGGTAGCTCCCCCCACGACTCTGTATATACCCAGGTTTACACCACTCAACCCCTCTCTGCACTCTTTAATCACACTTCCTTCACAGTATCTTGCCACTTATATTATGGCATTTGAACCTCAATGCCCTGGTACTTGCCACTATCTATATCTCTCTCTTCCTTTACTCACCCATCCCATTTATATTCTGATCCCTGTCCCTTGTGAGTATGCCTGGCATTTTGCCACCATCTCTGTCCTGCTGTCTCCCACTCTCTCTTTCCTCCTGCACTTCCCTCAGGTCAGGCAACCGTGTATTTCCTTTGTGGTAGCACACCTGTTTCTGTTTTCATTCCTGATTTTTCTCTCGATCTCTCTCTCCTTCTGGCCGGGTAACCTTGTACTTTCTCTACAGCAAGATACAGTTGAGAAGTTTACTTCCCAAACACATGCTCTTTGTGGAATCTCGAGGAAGTGTCTTTAGCTATAACACCAGGCTGACTACAGGCTTTTGAGTGGATTTAGGCTAAAGAAACAGAAAGAAACTTGTCATACGTGTGTGTGAGTGTGTGCATATCCACACATATCCACACATATCCACACATGCATATTGTATATATATTAAGGTGGCAAGCTGGCAGAATCATTACCGGGCTGGATGAAATGCTTAGCGGTATTTTGCCTGTTGGTACGTTCTGAGTTCAAATTCTGCTGAGGTTGACTTTACCTTTCATCTTTTCGGGGTCGATAAAATAAGTACCAGTTAAACACTCATTGACTCATCTCCTGCCCCCAAATTGCTGCCTTTGTGGCAAAATTTGAAACCATTATAAAATTAATTTACAAAGGTACCGTTAATTCTATTATTATCCAATGTCACTAGTTTAAGAATAATAATAACAGAATCAATGATACAGGCGACTGCAGGCCAAAAAATAGCATTTAAATAGCTGAGGGATTAAAATTAATCAAAGGACATACTAGGTATGTCTACCTGCTTGAAATAACAGTCAAAACTCCTTATTAAATCGCCAAAAAAATCACCTGTGTATTTTTTGGTGATTTAATAACGAGTTTTGACTGTTATTTCAAGCAGGTAGACATACTTAGTATGTCCTTTGATTAATTTTAATATATATATATATAAATGCATGTTTGTATGTTTGAATGCATGCTTGCAAGCATTTATGTGTGTATATGTGTGTGTATGTTTGTATCTCTTTGTCATCACACCACATGATGGCTGTAAATGAGCACCACTGTCATACAAGTGGTGTCATTTCTTTCCAGTTTTCCTTGAAAATATGTCTAATCTTAGGAAAATATATTGCTTTGTTCAAAAACAATGAGGGTTAGCAACAGAAAGGGCAACTGGCTGTAGAAAATCTGCTTCAATAAATTCCATCTGACCCATGCTAATATGGGAAAGTGGACATTAAAATTGATACTGATGATGATGGCACCAAAGTGCAATGCAGTGGGACTGAACCTGAAACCTTGTAGTTGCAAATCTAACACCTTAACCACACAGCCATACCTGCACCTATGATCCCTCTCTAGAAAATCAAAAATTCAGGAAAAACATATGAATGCCTTTTGTTGTTTTTCACTTCAAATTTATCATTATTGAAATTTTGTTGTTGATTTTTTGTTTAAAAATTAATTTGTAATTATTTATTATTTTTCCTTTTTTTTTTTGCCTTTCCTATAGAATTAGTTTCCACGATAGAAATCAAGAGACAATATCTTCCTGACTATGAAGATCTTAATGGGGCAGCGGCCGCTCTTTTACGACTGCAAGACACTTACCAGTTGGATACTGCTGATATTGCACGTGGGGAAGTTGGTGGTGTGAAAACCCAAGAACTCACAGGTATGTATTGTGTTCTCTCTCTCTCTCTCTCTCTCAATATATATATATATATATATATATATATATTAAATATATACTTTTATAAAACAAAATTTTACAAAATATATAGTATCTGTTAACAGTCTTAGCAAAAAGCTCACAAGTGAGTTTTTGTATATATATATATATATATATATATATGTCTCTTAAAAGATAGAGCTCAAAATCGATGCATTGAAGATACTTTATTGCAGCAACAATTATAATAACAGAAACAACCACAATAAGCCAAACCTATGCACATTTCAATAGGGTATCCAGGATAAATAAACCACATCATAAGATGTCTCGTAAAATATTGTAACATATTACAAATTGCTGGATACTCCATCTCTTCAGGGTCGCATTATTGCCATCACCAATACTACTATTATTAACCCTATTGAAATGTGCATAGGTTTGGCTTATTGTGGTTGTTTCTGTTATTATAATTGTTGCTGCAATAAAGTATCTTCAATGCATCGATTTTGAGCTCTATCTTTTAAGAGACATATATATGTATATATATATATATATATATATATATATATATCTGATCTAAACATTCTTTCTTATACACACAAACAGACCTATGTGTATACATATAGCATAATAATAATAATAATAATAATAATAATCATGTTCATATGTCATTATTGATGATGATCAGGATGTCATATGGGGAAAGAAGATGGGTCATGGTACATCTAAAAGTGGCCAATCAGGCCAATGTGCACCTGGAAGGTTCCACAAATCTGGCAATGGCGATTTGCTGGGAATGATGGCAAAGCCTTGTATAGCTCATATTTTCTTTGTACTCCTGCAATTCTGTTCTGTTCATAGGAAGTAGCACCTCTGTTGGTGTAGCTATGCCAGGCAGAGTGGTCCTGTGCTTGCATTTCCCAGGTCTCAGAGTTGAGAGACACTGGATGTCTCCCTCAACTAATGCAGGACTGAGATGGATGGCATGTGCAGGTTAAAAATGTCTGAACAAACTTAACCAGATCATGATGATGATGATTGTGGTTGATGTAATTAACTAACTCCTTTCCCTCTTATCACAGTTTCTTTCTCCATCTATACCCTGCTTAGTTGGGGGTTCTTATCTTGTGAGTGCTTGGCAACTTCACTGGTGCTGGTGCCACATACACTGTGTTAAGTGGTTGGGATTTAGATGGGAATACAGCTGTAGAAACCATGCCTAAGCAATCATAAAACCTGGTGGAGCCCTCTGGTTCGTTTGTTCTTATCAAACGCCTGATCCATGCCAGCATGGAAAAAGGGGACATTAAATTATTATTATTATTATTATTATTATTATTAAAGCATCAAGCTGGCAGAATCATTAGCACACTGGGCAAAATACTTAACGGTATTTTGCCCGTCGCTACGTCCTAAGTTCAAATTCTACCAAGGTCGATTTTGCCTTTCATCCTTTCAGAGTCAATAAATTAAATACCAGTGAAACACTGAGGTTGATGTAATCGATACACTCCTCCCCCAAAATGGCTGCCCTTGTGCCAAAATTTGAAACCATTATTATTATTATTATTATTAATATTAAGGTGTCAAGCTGACAGAATCATTAGCACACAGGGTAAAATGTTTAGTGGTGTTTTGCCCGTTGCTATGTTCTGAGTTCAAGTTCTGCTGAAGTCAGCTTTGCCTTTCATTGTTTTGGGGTCAATGAAATAAGTACCAGTTACGCACTGGGGTTGATGTGGTTGACTTATCCCCTCTTCACAAATTGCAGGACTTGTGCCTGTAGTAGAAAGGATTATTATTATTATTATTATTATTATCATCAAGATGGCAAGCTGGCAGAATTGGAAGCACACTGGCCAAAATGATTAGCGGCATTTCGTCTATCTTTACATTCTGAGTTCAAATTCCACCGAGGTTGACGTTGCCTTTCATCTTTCGGGGTTGATGAAATAAGTACCAGTTGAACACTGGGGTCGATATAATTGACTAATCCCCTCCCCCAAATTTCTGGCCTATTACTTATAGTAGAAAGGAGGAGGAGGAGGAGGAGGAGGAGGATGATGATGATGATGATGGTGATTATTATTATTATTATTATTATTATTATTATTAAGGTGGTGAGATGGCTGAAACATTAGCACACTGGACAAAATGCTTAGTGACATTTCTTCCAGTTTTACATTCTGAGTTCAAATGCCACTGGAATCAACTTTAACATCTATCTTTTTGGGGTTGGTTAAAATAAGTATCAGTCAAATACTGGTACTTATTTAATCAACAAACCCCTGCCCATAAAATTTCAGGCAGAATTGTAACAGCCTTGCAGTAATTTACATTCTGGATTCGAATCCCACCAAAGTCAATTTTGCTTTTGCCCTTCTGGGACCAATAGAATAAAGCACTAGTCAAGTACAGGGTTAAATATAATAATTAAAAAAAGTCACTAAAATTTCTGGCTTTATGCCTGCATTAAAAAAAAAAAAAATTATATTTTATTATTTTGTTTCTGTTATTGTTATATTTTAGTGATTATTATTTCTGTTAATTAAGTAATTTAAATGAATCCTTTTGTTAATTTTTAATATTTTTTCTTGTTATATATGAGTGTGTGTGAGAGAGAGAGAGAGTTTATTTCTTCCTCTTTTGGGAAATTAATATTTCTCTTTCACTCATACTTTATTTATTTATTATTATTATTATCATTATTACTATTTTCTCTTTTTACCTTTTTTATAAATGTTTTTCGTAACTTTCCAGAATATTCCAGTTTTAATGTCATGTTTTAATTTTAACCTTTTTGTTAATTAACCAATAAGCTTTGTTGCCCGTGTTTCTGGAATGTTTACTCCTTTTTATTTTATGATTAACCACCACTACTACTACTACTACTACTACTACTACTACTACTACTACTACTACTACTACTACTACCACCACCATTACCACTACTACTGCAAGGATTGTTGTCATTATTATTATTTGGTATTTCATCCGTCTTTATGCTCCGAGTTCAAATTCCACCGAGATCGACTTTGCCTTTCATCCTTTCAGGGCTGATAAAATAAGTACCAGTTGAGCACTGGAGTTGATGTAATTGATTATCCCCCTCCCCCTAAATTTCAGGCCTTGTGCCTAAAGCAGAAAGGATTATTATTATTATTATTATTATTATTATTAAGGTAGTGAGCTGGGGTTGATGTAATTGACTTATCCCTACCCCAAAATTGCTGGCCTTGTGCCAAAATTTGAAACCATTATTATTATTATTATTATTATTATTATTATTATTATTATTATTATTATTATTATTATTAAGGTGGTGAGTTGGTAGAATCGTTAACATTCCAGGCAAAATGCACAGTGGCATTTCATTTGTTGTTATGTTCTGAGTTCAAATTCCACCGAGGTCGACTTTGCCTTTCATCCTTTTGGAGTCGATGAAATAAGTACCAGTTATACATTGGGGTTGATGTAATTGACTAGTCCCTTCCCCCAAAATTTCAGGCCTTGTGCATTTAGAAGATCGGATTATTATTATTTTTATTAGAGTTTGTGAGCCTGAAGAATCTTTAGCACACCAGACAAAGTACTTAACAGCATTTCTTCTGGCTTTTTATTTCCTGAGTTCAAATCCTGCTAAGACCAAAATTGCTTTTCATCCTTTCAGAGTTGCTAAAATAAAGCAGCAGCCAAATACTGGGTTTAATATAACAGTCATCTTCCCCACCTTGTAAAAATTGTTCCCCTTGTCCCCAAATTGAAAGTATTAAGGCAGTGAGCTACCAGAATTGTTAGTGTTTTGGACAAAATGTTTGACAGCCTTCCTTTTGCGGGATCTTTATATTCTGAGTTCAAATTCTACTGAGGATCAACTTTGTCTTTTGTCCTGTTGGGGTCAATAAAGAGTACCTGTTGATGTAATCTACTCGCCCCCAACTTCCCCACAAAATCACTAGCCATGTGCCAAAATTTGAAAGAATCATCATCATCATCTTCATGATATTTGCAATAGTTTTGTGCAAGTATTTGTGCCACCAGATACTCCATTTCCCTGAGGCATGTAGGCAGTATTGTGTGGGCTTGTAGGCATAAAGTGCAGGGATAGGTGGGGGGTTCACTCTGTTGCAGGGTTTGTTTTGCTGTTTTTGGTGTTTATTTTAGTTGTTTTGTACGTTTGTTGTATAGATTGTTTGCACTGTAAGTGTATTGTTTTGCTCTGTTGGGTAGCGTTTGTGCAGGATATGTGTTGTGTGGATTGTAGTACAAGTTTTAGTGTTGGTTACTATTTGTGTAGAGCAGGGTCTGCAAATTTCTTACATCGTCAGCTCGTTTCATGGAACTGTTGATAACATATAAACTCCACCCCTTCATGTAATTTTTAAAATAAAATTTCTAAAATAAAATTAAAATATATTACATGATATAATATTCCTTGATTTAAAAACAATAATTCCTTTGTCCATTTGTGTCATTACCACTTTTTAATTAATAAGATATATTTAACCATTTAGCATTTGAAATTGGCCATATCTGGCCCAGATATTCCATCTGCTTTATGCTCAAACTGACCAGATTTTCCTCCACCCCTACTCTGCAATCTCGAGCCTACAAGATAATACATGATTAATTTTTTGGCACGTGAAAAGACATTCGAGCGAGGTCATTGCCAGTGCCGCCAAACTGGCTCCTGTGCAGGTGGCACATAAAATACACCATTTTAAGCGTGGCTGTTGCCAGTACTGCCTGACTGGCCTTCGTGCCGGTGGCACGTAAAAGCACCCACTACGCTCTCGGAGTGGTTTGCGTTAGGAAGGGCATCCAGCTATAGAAACTCTGCCAAATCAGATTGGTGCCTGGCGTAGCCATCTGGTTTGCCAGTCCTCAGTCAAATCGTCCAACCCATGCTAGCATGGAAAGCGGACGTTAAACGATGATAATGATGATGATGATGACATTGGACTAAGTAATCTGAATGCTAAAGTGTCAAAGAAATTCAAAGAAAATACTTAACAAAATTGATCAAGAACAATGAAAATTCAGTGCTGTTATATTGATATAGTTGGAATATTTAATGAGAAATATGATGAATACTAGTTACGGTTGTATTGATATTTGACTGGAAATTAGTGAGTTATTAACCTTAAATTACTCCCATTCTTCTTGATTCAGTTCATTAATATTATTTCAGGTGTTTATCAACCCTATGTTTATCGACCCTTTAGTGATCAATATTGACTACTTTAGTGGAGACGCATGTCTTAGTGGTTAAGGTATTTGGTCCACAATCTTAAGGTTGTGAGTTCAAATCCCAGTGGCATTCTGTGTCCTTGAGCAAGACACTTTATCTCACTTTGCTCCAATTCACTCAAATGGCAAAGTTGAGTAGTACCTGTATCTCAAAGGCCCAGTGCTCAGCCACTTACACATTAATTTCAAAAGCTGGCCGTTCTGTCGATCAGATCAACTAGAAGCCACATCTTGTAACTGACCGACTGCTAGTTTTTTTTTATTGACCACTTTATCAGTTCATGGTGTAGGGTATGTGTTGTGTAGGTTGAGAAGAGAGAAAAAGGTTGTGAGGAAGAGAGAGAGAGAGAGAGAGAGAAAGAGGAAGGGAGAGAGAAAGAGGAAGGGAGAGAGATAAGTAAAAGAACTGAAGAAATATTTGTTAGAAAGAAAATCATTGCAAGGGAAATATTATTTGAAATGTATTTTCTTTGCAACTGGCACAGAGAAAATGGTTAGTTTGGCTGACTACAAAGAAAAACAGAAATTTCTTGATGTTTTACAAAGAAATCTAAAAGCCAAATATGTCGTTATAGCCTAGACAGCGCCTAGAGGAACATGGCATTGATTTTGTGTAGATTATTGCTAGGTTTCCTTAGGTAACCATTCTATATAGTTGTGTGTGTGTGTGTGTCAATGCATGATTGTGTATGTATGTGTGTGGATATGTATGTATTTATGCATGTGTATGTACACATGTGTGTACAAGTGTGTATGTAGGTTTGTATAAATGTATGTATGTATGTAACATAGTTATGTAGATTTGTATGAGTGTATGTGTATATATATATATATATGTATGAGTGTATATATGTATGTTGGTGTGTATATGTATATAGGAGTATGTATATGTGTGTGTGTGTGTATATATATATATATATATATATGCAAATGCATATGTATGTATCAGTAAATGTGTATGCAAAAATGTGTTTGTATGTATATATCTACATATGCATATATTTACGCATGCATACATATTTATACTCCAGTCAATCCAATAATCATAGACGTTCCACCCACGGCCATCCCATCTCATCATTTATTCAGACACAGCATATCTAGAACTGCATTGTCTAAGGTGGCCTTCCTTTGTCTAGATGTTAGGTTACATTATGATGGAAATTTAGCAGCTATGTTTGGCAGGTCAAGCAACCACATACTGTTAACATTTATTGACTGTTGTTTGTCTTTAGGCCTAAGCTGGCTGTGACTCGGCAGACATATGATCAAATATTTGCCAACCATGACAAAACCAGCATAGTTTTTGAAGTCTCTGGTATACATGTTTCTAGGACTACATCATAGAATGAATCATTTGTTTACTAAGATGGTAGAGCAAGAATATAATCATGTGAGTTACAAAGGGAAGTTTTTAACCAAACATCTTAGCCTGTATCCATAATACAACATGTATACACACACATGCACATGTGCGCGCGCACACACACACACACACTCTCTTTCAGCGTCCATTTACCAAACCTATTCACAAGTCTTTGATCAAACTGGGATTATAGTAGAAGAGACTTGCTTAAGGTTCCATACAATGGGAGTGAAGCCAGAACCATTTAGATGGGAAACAAAATTCTTAACAACATAACTACAGGCAAAACTGTAAATTAAATAGTTCCACCATTTTATGTGTGTTTCATTAACAAAGAATGATGATCAGTGATATAATGATATAATATAAATTATATAAATAAACTACATTGTCTAATCTTCAGAGATGCATAACACTCTTTTGTAATTTTACTGCAATTTTACTGAATTCCAACCAAATGATACATGGTCTATATGAATCCTCCTCTTGGTTTCCATCCAGAAATACACAAATATATATAGAGTTCTAAGAGATGGTAATGTGTCTTTTCTGGCAATTCAACTTTTAGCATTTAAGCCGACCATATTGGGCCCAAATATTCTACATGTTTTGTGTTCAATCTGGCCAGATCTGGACTCTCACATCTACTTTACAATGACATTCTAAAAATATACAGTCATATCATCAAAATTTTGAAGCTATGAAATAAAGCATGATTAATCCGAAACAATATGACTAAAGAAGAATTACATTTGACAGAGTAATTTGAATGTTAAAGGGTTAAATTTAAATTGCCCTATAAAAATGTGTGCATGTGTGTATGTATATATATATATATATATGTGTATTGTGTGTGCATATATATATATATATATTTACATATACATACAAAGACACACATACAAACACATACATATCCCTCATGTAAACTGTGTGCCTTAAATCTCATTAACCACCATCCCCCTCCACCACCACCACCACTGTTCATTTACCGAGCAGTCCACCTCCTTCGCTGCTAACCGCATGCTTACCTGCTTGCTTTTTTCCAGCCGCAGACTGCTACGAACTTGGTAGAATCGCTTATCATGATGATGACTTCTACCACACTGTACTGTGGATGGACGAAGCGTTGCTGCGTTATGATAAGGAAACGGTTAAGACAATCAATAAAGATGCCTTATTGGACTATTTGGCTTTTGCCACGTATAAGGTATGTGATGCTGTGTGCTTGTCTGAGATTGGGTGGTGGTAATGGTGGTAGTCGTGGTAGGGATAGTTGTGTGTGTGTGTGTGTGTGTGTGTGTGTGTGTGTGTGTGTGTGTGTGTGTGTGTGTGGTTGGATTGCTTTGAGGAATGGTGATAATGGGTTTGTGGTAAGGCTGGATGTGGTGTTCGTGAATGAAACCTTGTTGGCTGTCCGATATTGTCGTGAATTTATGTGTGTGTGTGTGTGTGTGTGGGGTGGAGGGGATTGCTTAGAGGAATAGCAATCATGGTTTTACAGCATGGTTGGATGCATTGGTGAATGGTACCTTGTTGGCTGTTTGAGTTAATCACGAATTTGTATGCGTGTGTGTGTGTGTGTGTAGATGTGACTGTGTGGTTAAGAAGTTGGCTTCCTAAGCACATGGTTTTAGATTTAGTCCCGCAGTGTGACACTTTGGGCAAGTGTCTTCTACTATAACCCCATGCCAACCAAAGCCTTGTAAGTAGATTTAAACAGAAACTGAAAGAAGCCCACCATATATACGTGTGTGTATGTGTGCATGTGTTACTGTGTTTTAGCCTTAACATCACATGACGGTTGTAAATGAATGCCACTGTCATGCAGAATGTTTTCTTTTGTTTCCAATCTTCCATGAAACCACGTCTGGTCATGAGGAACTACTACCTCATTTGGAAACAGGAAGGGCATCCAGCTGTAATAATTCAGCCTCAACAAATTCTGCCGAATGTAAACAGTAAAACAATGATGATGATGATGATGATGATCATGAGGACCTGGTGTATGCAATTAAGACAGTATTTAATTAAAATAGCCATCTATGTATCCTACTTAATGTATATACACAGTTGATGGACCATTTACTGCTGTATTTGTCCTGACATAACATCTGTTATGGATTTTTGCTGTGCTTGAAACATATTAAATATAATAGATAATGAATTCACTCATCTGAGTATGTGGTTGGTTGCAAGTCTGTGCCATTGAAAAGGCTCAAAAAGGCCAAAATACTCCCGCCACTCACACCGGACATTGCTTAGATCAGTGTTTCTCAACCATTTTTTGCCTATGGGCCCCTTTGGTCCCTACTTTACTCAGACGCACCCTCATCGCCATTTGATGTTTAAAAATATCCTATTATATTTTCATAATTAAATATTGCTAGAAATTGTATAAAAAAAATTGTTAAAATATTTCATGTATTGCAGAAGTATAAACAATTTATGGTGGATAAATTTTAACAAGAAAATTTTATAGAGACCTCCAAAGCCACATGGACCCTGGTTGAGAACCACCAGAATAGATGATGAATTTTCATCTCTCTCTCATATTTATTGCATTTTTAATGCAGCAAGTCTCCAAGAAATATTATCTGAGAACAAACACTGCAGTAATGGCCTATTGAAAATATGTGTACACAGATTGTAGGACCAAACATTTTTTTCTTTTAAATGTTGAGGTCAACAATGGTGGTGATGGTGATATTAGATAAATAACAATTGTGATGTTAATGGCTGTTTATAGCAATGGCGATGATGGTGGTGGTGGTGGTGGTGGTGGTGTGAGGTGACTGATGATCTTGATGACAATGATGATGATGATGGTGGTGGTTGTAGGTTGTAGGAGTTGCTGGTGGTGGAAAAGATGATGATGATGATGGTGGTGGTTGTGTGATGGTGATAAGGTTGGTGTTGGTGATGATGGTGGTGAAGATAATAACAACAATGATGATTATAATAACAGTGCTGCTGATGTCTGATGATAACACTGGTGATACTAGGATGACAACTCCAACAGTGTGCATTTCATTTTTTTGTTCTTTCCATAATCCATAACAAGAAAAAAACCCTTGAAATCCTTTGCACACATCCATCTGTATGTTCCCATATCAAAGCATATCTCCAACTAACCCCTTAACTTTAATAACCTTTGTGTTTTGTTTTATGTACATATTCTCATGCATAATAGTTGCGTTTCTAGACATGCGCATATATACTTAAATGCTAAACTCCTGGAAAGTTTTACAAATTTTTACAGTTCCAGTGATGGCTTGGAACTGGTGCCCTCAAATAAGCTTTGTGTGTGTGTGTGTGTGTGCGTGTGTGCGTAGTAATGTGTAAACACACTTTAATTACAAAATCTTTGAGGACAGAAAATGAGAGATCATCTGAACCAGTGTTGGAGTTTCATTGTCAACTGAGTACCCTCTTTAACTACCCCTGGAAATACTGCATATAAATGTTGTTACCGAGAACTTATTAGTGAATTAATAATACTTGTGGGTTAATAACAGCGGATTTGTAAGCAGTGTTAATTAATAACTATTAAGATAATAATTTGCCACACTATTAACCTCTATACAGATAGAAAATACATAAAAATATAGCAGGGCATCTATTCATACATTTATGCATATATATGCCAACCATATATATACATATGTGGCCTTCCTTTCTAAAGGCAGTTGTGCAAGAATTGAAGCAGATTTTGCTATTTCTAGCTTTTTTAAAACAACCATGTAGAGGTCTCTCACATTGTTGTTGTAGGTATTATTGCTGTTGTTAACTGAAATCAACTTGATCAAATATACTATCAGCCCTATTTTTAAATATATCTAGTATCAAAGACCTTCCAACTATAACCATCACATCCCATTTTTTCCAGACATAGTGTATCTAGGACTACATTATCCATTGTGTTCTTTGAGCTTTATAAAATTTTTATTCCTTTAATTTTAGTACAGTAGGATGTCTGACCTAAGAGAGGAGATTTCTCAGATATTTCTAGTTTGTTGAATCACAAGATAGAGAAGTTCCTTGATTGGCTTATTTATAATTATTGCTGATGTCATGTGATCTCATTAGTTGTATGGTAATGGTGCATGGAACTTGTATGCAAACTAATTCATACCTTAGTGCTTGCTCATATATATACATATATATTTAT
This sequence comes from Octopus bimaculoides, assembly GCF_046866305.1. Lineage (NCBI taxonomy): Eukaryota > Metazoa > Mollusca > Cephalopoda > Octopoda > Octopodidae > Octopus > Octopus bimaculoides. The sequence goes on along the minus strand of NC_142950.1, from coordinate 21,849,610 downwards.
CTCTTGTCCTTAGATTGAACCGTTTATCATGACAATAACAGCTAAATTGAACCCACCAACTAACACTTCTTACCTCCCTCGATAGTGCCTCTTTCTCACTCAGTTTTGGGAGTCATTTTGGCAAACTGCATTAACCCTTTAGTATTCAGATCCTGTCAAATGTAACGCTTATTTATTCAGTGTTTAGAATTAATCATGCATTATCTTGTAGCTTTGTGACTGTTTATTTTTAGAATGACATTGCAAGGTTGGTGTGAGGGGCCAAATTTGGTCAGCTTGAACATAAAACAGGTAGAACATTGTGGCCAATTATGGCTAGTTTAAATGCTAAAGGGTTAAAACAAGCATGGATTTTTGTTCTTTTATTGTAGTTTAGTGAAGCCAATTAATATCTTCTAACTGTTTTAAGTGCACAATGCTCTGAGCTGGGTCATAAACAGAGTCTGCTGACTAACATTTTCCACTACTCTTGAAACTGTCTCCCTTCTTCATCCCTAACCCTTACTCACTCAGTTCTAGGAATCTTTTTGGCAAACTTTGTTACACAAGCATGGACTTTTGCTCTTCTGCATGTCCTTACAATAAGAATCTAATTCTGCCAATGTCTTTTATTCTTTAACTGTTTTATATTTACCATGTTGCAAATCCTGCATCATGGTGAAAAAATACATTTTGCTGTTGTTTAGTGACACCAATTGAAATTCTTTAACTGTTTTAGCTGAAGAATGCTTTGAGCTAGGACGCTATGCCTATACCCAACGTGACTTCTACCATACTATTATGTGGATGCAGGAATCTCTGGATCAGGATGCAAGGGAATTGAATAAAACAGCCGATCGAGCACTCATTCTTGATTATTTATCCTATGCCATGTCAATGGTAAGAATGCATAAAACAAAACTTTCTTATATATACCCTAGCAGAAAGGCATTAATGCCTTGCATTCTCGGTTTGCCTTTATAAATCTGTGCTCTTTGTGCATGAACAAGGACAACTTATGTTATTCATTATGGCCACCTTTATGTACCCTCTACATATCCCTCTCTTCCTCACCTACACCTTGAAAATTAAACCCCTACTTTCTGATCTATCCTCCTTCTTGAGCTTCTCCTGTCTCTCTTATACCCTCTCCATGCTGGTATTTCCCATCGACCACACCTCCACCCTTCCCCATCTCTAACCATCTGTTACTCTTCACACTCATCTGAAGTTACCCATTCTCTCCTTTCTACCCCTGATCTGTCTCCCATTTTGTGCTCACCTTCTTGTGCCTTAAGGGTTTACTCTGGCACCCATCTCTGACATTTTTACCTTCAACTTCCCCAATTACTATTACTCATCATTATATAATGTTGGGTAGACATGTATCTCTTCTATAGCAAGACACCTGTCCTTGTTCCTTTGTCATATTTTAGCCTCTCCATACCTGGCATAAATCCACCTCCCCTTCCCTAACACTGCTCCCCACCCACTTCTACTTAGTCATAGAGTGGGGGTGAAGGAGCTTTTCCCTTTTCCATTCTTCTGCCTTGCAATCTTGTTAGTGCCAGTGCACAGCACAAAAAAAAAAACTAAAAATAAAGGCGCAGGAGTGGCTGTGTGGTAAGTAGTTTGCTTACCAACCACATGGTTCCGGGTTCAGTCCCACTGCGTGGCACCTTGGGCAAGTGTCTTCTACTATAGCCTCGGGCCGACCAAAGCCTTGTGAGTGGATTTGGCAGGCGGAAACTGAAAGAAGCCCGTTGTATATATATTTATATATATATATGTATGTATATGTTTGTGTGTCTGTGTTTGTCCCCCCAACATCGCTTGACAACCGATGTTGGTGTGTTTACGTCCCCGTCACTTAGCGGTTCGGCCTGGGAGACCGTTAGAATAAGTACTAGGCTTACAAAGAATAAGTCCTGGGGTCGATTTTCTCGACTAAAGGCAGTGCTCCAGCATGGCCGCAGTCAAATGACTGAAACAAATAAAAATAAAATAAAAAATAAAAAAGAGCATCCAGTACACACTATGAAGTGATTGGCATTAGGAAGGGCATTGAGGTCTGACACTGGAATTTGGTGTAGCCCTGCAGCTTGCTGGGTCCAGGCAAACTGTCCAACTCAAGCCAGCATGGAACATGGACATTCAATGACAAAGATGATGGTGATGATGAGGATGATGCGGCTAACAGAGGAGTTAGATTTTTCTTGCACACCTTTCAGCCCTGTGGGTCTGGTTATGTTGGCACACTTCTATTATATCCCTGTCTTTGTGTATTATACTTCTTGTTGTGGTCAAGTTAATTTTAGTGGAGATGATACTTTAGAGTGGGGACCCACTTCTAAGCTTGTTTAGATATAATTGAATCTTCTTGGAACTTACCAGCATTTAGCAAACTTTGTGAAGTTCTGAACATCTTCACCATACTGATTGATAAAGCATAATATCAGAGAGCACATCAAATAGACTAGTTCATTTAATCCCTAAATTGTTGGAGTACTTTGTATGTGTGTATGTGTGTGTGTTTGTGTAAATATACATGCACACATTCACACATATATACATACATACACACACACATATTTGTGTGGTGTGCTTCATTGATAATGACATGATTCAAACTGTTGAAATATAAACAAACTGTGTTTGTTTATATTTCCCATGATCCCTCTTATTTCATGTTTCTTCTTGTAGTTCCATTGTGATATTTTGAACGCAGACTCCAAATACATAAGACAAGTGTGTTTATTCACTTGAATAAATGGAAACATTTATTGACATAATATATAGTGTAAACATTCAAGCATTGTCACTATCTTTTGAAATCCTGTTGCATTTCACATGGAATCATTGGTCTTCAAAATTCATCTTGGTTTATTAGTCAACTCACCTTTTTTGACTGTAAATTTTAGCCTGAAAAACTCTACTTGTATGCCAGAAAATATGTGTATATATATGTGTGTGTGTGTGTGTGCGTTTATATATATTTTAATCAAAGTGTACAGTAAGAAACAACCATTACGGTCAATCTTACCTGTCATTTTTGCACTAGGGGTTCAATGGGATGTTAGGTAACAACCTGATTATGCACCCCTGCACTCGACAGAATTTGCAGTTACTTAACATCCCACTAAACCCCTAATGCGAAACTGATTGATAAGATTGGCTATAATGGATATATAATACTGTACACTCTGATTAATATGCTCACACTATTGACAAATATATGAATGCATATTTTTTCTGACTTATGGACTTTTAGATGGCTCTATATAAAGGTTAAAGATCCCCTTCAGTCATGAATGACCATGGGATTGCACCTAGAAAAATCCCCTCCAGGGCAGGCTTGTTTGTAGAAGACCAGCAGTTGCCCATGCATACCAGCCTCTCCTCTCCATGCCAAGGGAAAGGCAAAACCCAATACAGCTTGGCACCGGTGACATTGCAACTCATTTCTACAGCTGAGTGAACTGGAGGAACATGTAGTAAAGTGTCTTGCTCAAGAACACAACACACAACCCAGTCTGGGAATCGAACTGACAACCACATGATTGTTAGCCTGATGAATTTAGTGCCAAACATGTATAAGGGGTTGATTTAATGGACTGTTTCCCTCTGCGTAAAACTTCTGGTTTAGTTCCTACGTTTGAAACATGATGATAATGATAATAATATTTCAAAAGTATAACTCAAATAGCACACACAAGACATACTCCATACAAAACCCTCTAAATATAACATCACAACCCACACATCATATAGCTAACATGACTACCACCACCTGACAACATGACATGACACACAGGGTCCATATAATGTATAGCTGATGTTATAACACCAACAACTTCAAATTCTACATAGCAGCAATACATGGAGGCCACACAGTCCACACATCACATACTTTACGCAATCATTGTCTGTTGCTGGCGTACATAACAACAATCAGGCATGGCTGTGAGGTTAAGACGTTAGCTTCCCAACCACATGGTTTCAGGTTCAGTCCCATGGCCCAGTACCTTGGGCAAATGTCTTCTTCTATAGCCCTAAGCTGACTAATGCCTTGTGCTTGGATTTGGTAGACAACAACTCAAAGAAGCCTGTTGTGTGTTTGTGTGTACCCTTGTTATGCAAGCGATATTGCTCATTTCCAGTTGTCTGTGGAAAACATTTCTGGCCATGGGGGAAACATTACCTTGCCAAGAAACAGGTGGGGGTTGGCAACAGAAAGGGCATCTGACTGACAGACGCATAGAAAAGTGGACGTTTAACAATGATAATGATGATATAGATGTATGCATGTGTGTGTATATACTTTATTTAGTCAGCCATGATCATACTTGTTTAACAAGTTGACATCTATCCTGTGTGAGTGTGTATACATATATAATACAGGAGGGGGGGGGGGACAAAAGTCACACACCAAAACATTTAACCTTTTATTTATATTACATTATCATTATTATTTTTGTTTGCCATGTACAAGTATGTGTGTATTCTTCATCATTTTATTTTAAAAAATTGAAGCATGTCTTTGACAAATCTGGAGTGTATTGAACTTATTTTGTGTGTGACTTTTGACCCACCTTATATATATATATATATATATATATATATATAAAATAAATAAATGCGCCCTTTTAAAGCCTAGCCAGGCTCATGGGCCCGGTTTCCCGGTTTCAGTGGCGTATGTGTTCCCCAGCTGGACGGGACGCCAGTTCATCACAGTGTTACTCATTTTTGCCAGCTGAGTGGACTGGAGCAACGTGAAATGAAGTGTTTTGCTCAAGAACACAACGCGTCGCCTAGTCCAGGAATCGAAACCACAATATTACGATCATGATGCTGAAACCCTAACCACTAAGCCACACGCCTCCACACACACACACATATATATATATGTATATATATATATATATATATATATATATATATATATATATATATATATATATATATATATATATACATATAAACAATATATGATATATGTGTGTGTGTATATATATATATATATATATATATATATATGCATATATATATGTATATATATATATATGTATACAAATAGATACATGAGAACATAGATAGACTAATAGGTAGGTAGATACATACATACATGATGCATGCGAGCACACACACACACACACACACATACAAACACACAGAGGATGTGTGCAGTAATTCAGTAGAACAGCCAGCTAAAACTGTACTTTTGTTCAGTTTGCATGGTTTCTTTTCATAGTGATTATTTGTCAAGATTCAACTTTAATCAGAAGTCTGGTATGTTGTTGCTAGACTTTGCTAACATCGCAGAACACAATGTTGCAACCATCACAGCTGCTTGTAACACCAACTACTACTACCAAGTCTTCTATCAGTCGTTTCTGTTAGCTTAGCAACAGAATGGTTAAGTAGCAGAAACTGCAGATTGCCACATGTCTACCAAAGATCAGGCACTTCTTTCCTCCACCTCATTACTTCACCACTGATTTTCAGTTGTAGCAAATGGTAACTAATTGGAACTATGCCACATTAACTCTTTAGCATCCAGAACTTGTCAAGTGTAATGCTTATTTACTCAGTACTCTTTTACTCTTTTACTTGTTTCAGTCATTTGACTGTGGCCATGCTGGAGCACCGCCTTTAGTCAAGCAAATCAACCCCAGGACTTATTCTTTGGAAGCCTAGTACTTATTCTATCGGTCTCTTTTGCCGAACCGCTAAGTTACGGGGATGTAAACACACCAGCATCGGTTGTCAAGCGATGTTGGAGGGGACAAATACAGACACACAAACACATACATACATTTATATATATATATACATATATACGACGGGCTTCTTTCAGTTTGCGTCTACCAAATCCACTCACAAGGCTTTGGTCGGCCCGAGGCTATAGTAGAAGACACTTGCCCAAGGTGCCATGCAGTGAGAATGAACCCGGAACCATGTGGTTCCGGGTTCACTTTGTTTTGAATAAATCATGACATCTTGTAGCTTCAATATTTTAAAGAAATAATTGCTTAGTCTTAAAATGAGATTATTAGGTAGACATGAGATGCTGGATCTGGTCAGTTTGAACATAAAACAAATAGAATGTTTTGGCCGTATATGCTGGTCTGACCCTTTAGTATATAGATTATTCTGTCAACTGCAATGCTTGTTGGTTCACATTGTTTTGAATTAATCATGTATCGAGATTTCAATGATGTGATAGTTTAGTTTTAGAATGACATTGTAGGGTTGAAGTGAGAGGCCAGATCTGGCCAGTTTCAACATAAAACAGGTTAAATATTTTGGCCTAATGTGGCCAAGTTGAATGCTAAAATGTTAAATGCTAAAGGGTTCTGACATTTTGAACAAAAAAACATTTTTTTTTCTTTTTGTATTAGTTGTGTGTGTGTGTGCACGCTCATTTGTTTTGTTGATTTACCCTTTTTTGGAGCTTAATCCTGCAGACAGCTCTCTGCCTTCTTTCTGTTCAAGGGGGATATTTAACTCTAGCTTTAATCAGGCATGGGCAACCTTTTCTGAGAAGTTAGCTGCATGAGACACAGCTTATCATCAGGTGAGCTGCATTATTAGAAAAAAATGGAAGGTGATTTTTTTTCATTAAGCATGCTGTTCAGAAAGTTTCAAAGACTACAGGTTTCCTGTGACAGCTTTAAAGTATTGATTATAGCTGAGTTTGCTTCAGGATACATTGTTAATAAAGATTTGTATTATTGCAATCTCTCACCACCACCACCACCACCCATCCCCTTACAATAATCACTGTTGCCAGTCTGTCTTCTTCCCCAGAACACTGGTCCTTAGGAATCGGAACATGATGATTTGAACAGCTGACTGAGCATCGAGCATGTTATGGCAACAATATGTTTTGCTGCTGGTTAGCAAAACAACTCATACAATATGTGTACAAAAATATATGCCAGTGACACATAAAAAGCACCCAGAACACTCTGTAAAGTGATTGTCATTAGGAAGGGCATCCAGGTGCAGAAACCATGCCAAAACAGACAACTGGAGCCTGGTGCAGCTTCCTGACTTGCCAGTTCCAGTAAAGCCATCTAACCCATGCCGGCATAGAAAACAGATGTTAGATGATGAAGAGTGAGAGGTAGAGCAAGGGTGAGGGAGGGAGAGAAATAATTCATTAATTGAATATGATTGATGAGAGAAATAATTCATTAACTGAATACTTTATGTCTCCTTATGTGCATAAAAAGAAATATGCTTATACACATACACAGAGGGGGAGGGAGAGAAAGCAAAAGTGACGGGGGTGGGGAAAATAGAAATACTAAAGCTTTTGATACCATTAAGTCAGTGCCAAATCAACAATGCCAAACAGGTGGTACTAAAACAGGTGTGCCAAAACATCTTATAACCCTCAGGAACTTCCTTTCTGCTCGTATCTTTTCTTGAAGAAGTTGACTTACAGAGGTTCAATGGAACCAGTTTTATTGGTCTTGGTGGGGTCTGCAAAGACAACGGGCACTGCCCCTTTCTCCAGATCCAACAAGTGAAAGAAAAAATTGTAATTAAAATTAAAGTGGTAAGTAGCTTGCTTACCAACCACATGGTTCCAAGTTCAGTCCCACTGCGTGGCACCTTGGGCAAGTGTCTTCTACTATAGCCTCAGGCCAATCAAAGCCTTGTGAGTGGATTTGGTAGACGGAAACTGAAAGAAGGTCATTATATGTGTGTGTGTGTGTGTGTGTGTCTTTTTGTCTGTTTCTCCCTCACCACTTGACAACTGGTACTGATGTGTTTATGTCTCTGTAACTTAGCAGTTCAGCAAAAATAATTGATAGAATAAGTACCAGGTTTTTTTTAAAAAAAAACTACTGGAGTCTGTTCATTCAACTAAAAATTCTTCAAGGTGGTGCACTAACATGGTCACAGTTTAATGACTGAAACAAGTAAAAGATAAAGGAAGTTCCTATCAAAAGCAACTAAAAGTTTCAAAAGTGAATTAAAAAAATTATAATCTAGTTTTAAGAGATTCTTTGAAATTATTGGAACTTAAGTGAAGGAAGAGAATTTGGTCTGTTATTGACAGATTGAAGGATTTTCTCAGAAAGATCTGCAAGTGATTAAAAGAATGATTTATAAAGAACATGTGCAGAAAACATAATCTGATTCCTTACCATTTTTAGCTTTTACTTTCCTTTTGTTTGTCTGCCTGCCGCTTTTGTTTCCACTTTCTTATTCTCTCTTTCTCTTTCTGTCTGGTATTTAAAAACAAAAGCAAAAATTACACTCCTGATTTCTGTATGCCTTTGTATTTACTGTATAAAATGAACACACATACACACATACATAATCATATATATGTTTATGTATGTGTGTGTGTATATATATATATATATGAATTTATGCATCTGGCTCCCGTAGGATTTTCGAGTGAGATCGTTGCCAGTGCCCCTGGACTGGCTTGTGCGGGTGGCACATAAAAGACACCATTTCGAGCGTGGCCGTTTTCGTGCGGGTGACACGTAAAAGCACCCACTACACTCTCTGAGTGGTTGGCGTTAGGAAGGGCATCCAGCTGTAGAAACTCTGCCAAATTAGATTGGAGCCTGGTGTTGCCATCCGGTTTCACCAGTCCTCAGTCAAATCGTCCAACCCATGCTAGCATGGAAAGCGGACGTTAAACGACGATGATGATATATATGTAAATACACACACACGCACATGTATATATGCATATGTGTGTGTGTAGACAAATACAAGTATATCAAATACCATACAACATAAATTGTTGATTTATTAAAATTATCGCCACCTCCAGAGGATGTGTCACAATTATCTCTGCAGAGATCCAAGAAGTGCAATGTCTGTGTACAATTTCTTCTCTCAAGAATGAGATATATATATGCATATGTAGTTTACTGTTCTGTTAAGCAAAGATCAATGAAAAATGTACTCCATTCAGTGAGAGATGAATATCATTTAATGCATACAGTATAAAGATACAAGCTACTGATAGTTTCTTGCATTGGAGACATGGGTCTAGGCAGGTTTTTTATGACATGACTTATGCCACTTTGCAAAGTGGTTGGCATTAGGAAGGGCATCCAGCCATAAAAATCATGCCAAAACAGACAGTGAAACCTGCTACAGTCTTCTGGCTTACTAGCTCCTTTCAAACTCTCCAACCTATGCCAAATGATGATGATGAGGAGCTTATATATATATATATATATATATATATATATATATATATATAGTTGAAATTTACAGAAAAACAAAAGACAAAGACAGGTGTATAAACAACAAGCAAGTGTATTAGTTTGACTCCAAGGAAAGTGAGAAAGTCTTTTACGTTTCAAGCCTATGTTCTTCAACAGAAAGGAATAGGAGAAAATAAACGGAGAGAGAATAAAAAAACATGTAGATTTAGTGGTCATGCATTATATATATATATATATATATATATACTTTATTTAAAAGCAGCAGAAATATAACAAAAAAACCGTTACACATGTGCTTACTCCGGTATATATATATATATTTTATATTTTACTTGTTTGAATATTCTACTGGTCTCTTTTACTGAATCGTTAAGTTACAGGGATGTAAACACACCAACACCGGTTGTCAAGTGGTAGTGGTGGTAGTGGTGGGGAACAAACACAGATACAAAGACACACACGCACACACACACATACAACAGACTTCTTTCAGTTTACGTCATAAGGCTTTGGTTGGACTAAAGCCCAAGGTGCCATGCAGTGAAACTGAACCTGGAACCTTATAGTTGGGAGGCAAGCTTCTTACCAAACATACACACACACACACATGTATGTATGTAAACAAACAGTAAAGATGTCTTAACTTGAATAACCATTGAATGAGCAAACATAACAGATTAAAGCCAGTATCACAGTCTCTCTGCAGGATCCATTTCCCTACCTTGGTTGAAATTGAGTGTTGCATTATATAGGAATGGGTTAGGGTTATTTTAAGGTATAATTTATTACCCATTAGCATTAACTGTTAGGGGTGAGTTTGTTGTTTTGAGCCTGGCTAAAAATAGTTAGGTCAGAGAAATAGCTTAGCCGCTAAAAGTGCAATAATTGTTTTTTTTTTTTCCATTACCATACATATTGAATATTCTGGTTTTGTGCATGTAAATAACTGGAATCTGTGTGTGTGTGTGTGTGTGTGTGTGTGTGTGTGTAACAAGTCATGATTAAGCCAAGATTGATTAAAAAAATATATAACATTTTAAATTAAGTCTGGACATAGACAGAGGGGAAGACAAAGAGAGAGAGAGAGAGAGAGAGAGAGAGAGAGAGAGAGAGAAAAACAACATCAAAACAAAGTAAAAAAAAATGGTAAAATTGCCAGAGAGAATAAAGGATTTAGTTCTCTTTGTAAATGTTTTGATTTTTTGGGATTTATTCACTAATTCAGAGAAATTATCAAAACCCACTCAGCCCAGTTCCATCATAAGTTGTATGATATTCCATTGGTTATGACGATGACTATTCCAGTTGATCCAATGAATGGAACAGCCTGCTCATGAAACTAATGTGCAATTGGCTGAGCATTCCAAAGACATGTGTACCCTTGAAGTAGTTCTCAGGGAGATTCAGCGTGAAACAGAATGTGTCAAAGCTGACCCTTTGAAATACAGGTACAACTTATTTTTGTCAGGTGAGTGGACTGGAGCAATGTGAAACAAATTGTCCTGCTCAAGGACACAATGTACCACTGGATATCAAATTCACAACCTTATAATTGTAGGCCGAGCACTCTAACCACTACACCACATGCCGTAAAAACCCTGCCAAAACAGACACAGCAGCCTGGGGTAGTCTTCTATCTGGCCGGCTCCTGTCAAACTGTCCAACCCATGCCTGCATGGAAGGCAGATGTTAAGCAATGATGATGATGATATATATATATAGTCTCCCTACCAATTACTACCCCCACGGGGTAGCCATGTATCTTCTGTATAACAAGACACCTGTGCTTGTCCCACTATTGTACTTTAAGCCTCTCAACACCTGACATAAAGCCAACTCCCTTCTCAAATATCTCCCCCCCCCCCACATGAGTGGTCAGGTGGGGGAGGAGATTTTCTTTTTTTCCTTTTCTGCTCCTTTCCTGTCTTGAAATTGCATGTTACTTGGTAACCTCACTAGTACCAGTGGCACAAGAAAAGTAGCTATGTACACACTAGTTGGCATTAGGAAGGGCATCCAGCCATAGAAACCATGCCAAAGCTGATGGAGCTTCACACAACCGTGCAGTTTGTCAGATCCATCAAACCATCTGACTCATGCCAGCATGGAAAACTAACATTAAATGACGACGATGATGATGATGATGATGATAAAGATTTCAAACTGAATTTGTTAAGGAAGATTTTTCCATAGCTGGGTGCCTTTCCTGTCACCAACCAGCACGGCTTATAAGATGGCGATATTTGTTTATAACCGTTGTGTTGGCAAGGAGACACACACATAGGCACTCGCATACACCAACATGATATATGTTGTGAGACTGAACCTGAAAATGTGTGTGTGTGTGTGTGTACATATAAATATATGAATATATACATATATATATATATATATATATATATATATATATATATATATATATATATATATATATATATATAAAAGAGCCCCTTGTTTATTATTTAAGGATTTTCGAGCGAGATCGTTGCCAGTGCCCCTGGACTGGCTCTTGTGCGGGTGGCACATAAAATACACCATTTTGAGCATGGCCGTTGCCAGTATCGCCTGACAGGCCTTCGTGCCGGTGACACGTAAAAGCACCCACTACACTCTCAGAGTGGTTGGCGTTAGGAAGGGCAACCAGCTGTAGAAACTCTGCCAAATCAGATTGGAGCCTGGTGTAGCCATCTGGTTTCACCAGTCCTCAGTCAAATCGTCCAACCTATGCTAGCATGGAAAGCGGACGTTAAACGATTATATATATATATATATATATATATGAGGTACTGATGAACAACCTCAGGAAGCTGAAGTTTTCAAGCACCTTCCCGTATACAAGAAGACCTGTACTCCACACCAGAAGTGTTAAGATCCCTCTAGCGGTGTAAAGCATTTGTGGTGGTGCTATGTAAAAGCACCCATGTGGCAATACATAAAAGCATTTGTGTGACATCACATAAAGCACCTGTGTGGTGCCATGTAAAAGCCCCCGGTACACTCTCTAAAGTGGTTGGCGTCATTAGAAAAGGCAACTAGCCATAGAAACCAGGCCAAATCAGACTGGAGCCTGGTGTAGCTCCCCAGCTTGCCAGCTCTGGTCACACTATCCAACTCATGTCAGCATGGACAACAGACATTAAATGATGATGATATATAATATATACCGACATATATACATATTTACACATATATATATATATATATATATATATATATATATATATATATATATATATATATATATATATATATAAAGAAAGAATAAGATAAAGAGACCAATGGCAAAGTTAGAATTATATTTTATGTATAAAGTCTTACAGCTGTTTCAGGGAAAATCCAATGTATCCCTTCATCCGATGAAGGGATACATTGGATTTTCCCTGAAACAGCTGTAAGACTTTATACATAAAATATAATTCTAACTTTGCCATTGGTCTCTTTATCTTATTCTTTCTTTATATATACACACGCTAATACACGACCCATGTTATATTCCCCACTCATGTTGCAACCACGACAGGGGCAAAACTAGTCGGTATTGCCTGTATTTTTAGGGTTTGGTTGACTCCAATACCCTTCATAACCTTTATATATATATATATATATATATATATATATACACACACACACACACACACACACACAATCTACCCATGCATGCATGGAAGATGGACATTAAATGATGATGATGATGATGACATACATACATATTTACACACACACACATATATTATATATATATATATGAATAAGCAGTGGTGAGAACTCATCTGGAGTAACAGCTGAGTTGCTCTTAAATCTTTAATTCTCTATAATGGAATAAGAGATTACCAAGTTGCTAAAACCATATTACAAATAGACAAAGATATGAAAACAAAGCAAAACAAAAAAAAAATCAAAAATAGAAGAAATGAGGGGAAAAAAACTACATTTTAAACATGGAGATTAGAGAAGAAATAAATATAAAAGATTGGTGTGTGAGAAATGGCACAATATAGTTTGTGCAAGAGCATCTGTTAAATATTATATGATTAACAGTAAAATCCTCCACCTCATCCTCGTTATGAGGTTGCAGGCATTGCTAAGTGCAGACATGGCTGTGTAGTTATGAAGCTTGCTTCCCGAAAATGAGGCTACAGGTTCACTCCCACTGTGCAGCACCTTGGGCAAAGCCTTGCAAATGGATTTGTAGAGAGAAACTGAAAGAAGCCCATCATGTGTGTGTGTGTGTGTGTATGTGTATGTATGTTCTCTTTAACTTTTTAATTTACAGTAAATTTTGAACAGCCACTTACTTGATACCAAGGCTGTGAAGGAAAGGATCTTGTTTTAACTGCCATTCTTTAAGTCTTAAAGTCTTGCGGATTATTATAGTTCCTGATACTGTGATCATTTGTAGAGTATGAATTAAGGATTTGTATTCTCTCCCCAAGAAACCAAGTTCAGCTATACTTTAAAGCTCCAGACAGGTTGGTATGTATCTTGTTGCTTCAATAATAAAAGTTATGAAGCTGAAATTATATCTTGGGCTCTGGATTTGCAAACTCCTTATTAATATGGTCCACAGATGTCCTCTTTCTTTTGTATTTTTCTAACCACATTAGTGTTTAGAGGGCGGCTGATTTCCACTACTGAATCTATCTTCTCCTTACATATATACATGCATTTATGTATGTATAATGACTGACAAAGGGGACATGTAACCTTACTTGGAAACAGATGATGGTTGATGTGAGGAATCTGGTCACAGAAAATCGTTTTCAACAAATTCCATCTGAAAGATGCAAACATGGAAAAGTGGATGGTAAAAATTTGATGGTGATCCATCCATATATATATATATATATATATATATATATATATATATATATACAGGGTGTCCACAAAGTCTGGGTAAATGGGGATTAACACATACTTTAAGGAATTATTATTTCATATATTTAATTGTTTATGTTATGATTTTATTTACTCCAGGTACCCAGACTTTGTGGACACCCTGTATAATACAAAGAAAATGGAGAATGCATACACAGAATAATCAATATATTTATTATAATAGTCAATTCATGTTGCTTGCACACATTTTGGTTTAATTACTTAAATCCATATTTATGCAATTAAATTGCATTATGAATTTGGAAAAGCAAAAACCTTCATCAGGGCAAAAATTGACTGTTACTAAGGTAAAAATTGACTGTTATTTTACCTTAGTAACAGTAGATTTTTTTTCCTTGATGAAGATTTTTGCTTTTCCAAATTTATAATGCAATTTAATTGCTTAAATATGGACTTAAGTAATGAAACTGAAACATGCGTAGGTAACATGAATTGACTTTTATAATAAATATATTGATTATTTTGTGTATGCATTCTCCATTTTCTTTGTATTGTTAGATATTTTTCTCATATATTGAAAAGATGTAAGCATCTGTAGTGACAACTGGAATTTCAAAAGTGTAAAGTAATAATATCCAAGAAGAACTAATGATAAGCACTAGTACATATGCACATGTGGAATTTCCAGTATCGCTAATTGATATAGAACTAAACAGGCATATACTTGGATAAATATCCCTACGAAAGAACAACCTCTTTCCACATAGACCTTATATATATATATATATATATATATATATATATATATATATATATATAAATATATAGTTTTAGGGGAAAAAATCAAGGTTCGTGAACTCATCGATGAAAATCCACCGTCACATATAGAAAAATTAATAATTAAAAGCACAATAAATAAGTATAATAAATAAATATGTGACAGTGGATTTTCATCGATGAGTTCATGAACCTTGTTTTTTTTTCTCCCTAAAACTATATATTTATATTTTATACTGTGAAACTTGATTTAATTTTAATTTTTAATAAATTGATTTTAATTGAGTTTTTACCTGTAATTTTGGATTTTATCCCTAATATTATTATTATTACGGAGATGCACTTGCATAGCAAGTGACCTGATCTGAGATCGTGTGCTGGAACGAAAACAATTGCAGTGTGGAAGGTGTTTATAAGCCATTTAAAATAACACACAAAATCCGTTAGATTCACTTCAACATTTAAATTTAATTTGTCAAAATATTTTCGTCGCTTTGAGACCGAGACCTGTTCACTGACAAAATTCTGAGAATTTTGTCAGTGAACAGGTTGTATTCCAACAATGAACATTATCCAAATCGGAATTTTCTTCAAACAGTAGGATGTTATTTAAAGAGGATTTAGCTATTATTTCTAGCAAGTTATACAACCAAGTAGTAACTCTCTCTCTCATCTGTTATTGTTGAATTGGTCCAATTCATT
>NC_142950.1:21759107-21826607 GCF_046866305.1 Octopus bimaculoides | reverse complement strand
TCCAGATCCTACTCATCAGAGAGCCAAAAATAATAAATTCTACTTTGAAAAAATGCTTGAAGAAGATAAAGTTAAAGCAGCACAAAGACGTGGTGACACTGGATTACAACGAGTGAAGAATCCTCGCCACATCGATGACTACCGTAACTCTGAAGAGTTCTATGCATATGAGAGCCTGTGCCGAGGGGAAGAAATTATGGTGAGTTCTGACTAGGGTCTGTTTTTATTGAGGTTCCTTGTAGTAGTTGGTTGTTTTGTTTAATTTGTTGTGGGTGTCTCTTTGTTTTCTCTTTGACCCTTGCTATGAGAAGGGGTCACAGTGGATATCATGGTTAAGGGTAGTTTCCAAAATGTCAAGATATTGAGTAGAGGGTGAGAGAGAGAGAGGTACATGGGCAAGAAGGAGAGAGAAAGAGAGAGGTACATGGGCAAGAAGGAGAGAGAAAGAGAGAGGTAGAGACGTAGAGTGAAAAAGAGTAAGAATGAGCAGGGGAAAGAGTAATGTCTCTCAACTAATGTGTGTGTGTGTGTATGTGTGTATAGACAGACAGACAGATAGGTAAATTGGTGTAGGTATGACTGTAGTTAAGAAGCTGACTTCCAACCATGTGATCTTGGGTTTAATCCCACTGCACAGCAACTTGAGCAAGTGTCTTTTACTATAATCCTGCATTGACTAAAGCCTTGGGAGTGGATATGGTAGATGGAAACTGATAGAAGCTTGTCAGATATATATATACATATGCATGTGTGTGTGTGTGTGTACTCTTGACTACGCATTGCTCAAACTATTAATTATTTCTTTTTATTTAATGTCTTTCTTTTCTTATTTGTCCAAATTTTTACAGCCAATCAAAAATGCCCACAAACTAAAGTGCAAGTATGCCTGGTATGGCAACCCATATTTGTATTTAGCCCGAGTCAAGGAGGAAGAGATGCACTTGGATCCCTGGCTAGTAGTTTATCATGACATCCTTTCAGACAACGAAATAGACTTTGTGAAGACTTTTGCCACACCAAGGGTAGGTGCCATGTAGAAGATGAATCTTGTTTTTTTTTTTAATCTCTTAATCTTCATACCTTGTTTCCTTAAACCCTCGCCTCTTTCTCTCTCTCTCTCTCTCTCTCCATTTGTCTTCCTGTCTTAGTATCGCTATTTATCTGTCTATTTGTCTTACTCTCTCTGTTTCTCTCTCATATATATATATGTGTGCGTGTGGTTCAAATGTACAAAAAACAAAAGACAGAGACAGGTGGGAGAACAACAAAGAGGGTGTATTAGTTTGATGCTCAGGAAAAATGGAAAAGTCTTTGATGTTATGAGTCTACGTTCTTCAAAAGAAAGGAATCAGGAAAGAAAACAAAGAGACGAAAAAATTGGAAAGAGATAAAAAGAAGTGTCTGGATTAACAGTTTCACATTCGCTGCTTTCTTCCAAGGAATTTAAGGCTCTTAGCTTAGTTTTTCCTTGGGGCTGGCCAGATTGGAGGAATCTCGAGTATAACCAGCCGAAATTGCAAAGATAATCTGGAACCCGACTGAGGAAACAAAACTCCAAATGACCCGTCCTTGTTTTCTTTGTGTCGTCTATCGGGATGTTTTGTTGTCCCTTTCTTGTATCACCTAACTGTCTGGACGTTTTGCGTTCTTGTCCCATTTTGTATTTTTTTACATATACATATACATATGTATATATATATATATATATATATATATATATACATATATATATATATATATATATATATCTTAATATATAAATCTGAAATTGTGTGTTTGTGTGAAGCCTTTTTGAAAGTTTATAGAAATCCACATTTTCCACTTTTTCGTAAAAATTTTTACATCAATGGAATTTTCTCGATGTGAACTTTCCAGTGCAGTAATTAGATTTTTAAAATTCTGTTTACTTTGTGTGATTTAAGGGAGATTTGGCTGTTGTTTCTAGCAACTTTTATATTTCATCCCTTCTACCTGGAACGCAATTCTTACACACGCGCTCAACATAAAAATATAGAGAGTAAGAGTTAAAGAGGGAGAGGGAGAGAGAGAAAGTGATACATACAACGTCATAGATTAAACTTTCATCTCAGTATTCTTTACCTATTTTTCATAACATAGATACGTAAAAACACACACAACCACACATACATGACCTGTGACAACAACATACACATTGCTCTCAATCTCTATTCATTTCTCCCCCTCTTCCTCTCTCGCTCTCTCAAACGTATACACGTGCAAGTAAACAATCATTCACATCGTGGTATATTTACAAAACATTGATGGCATAACTACAGAGTTGTATCCCCCAACTTTGGAAGGTCATAACTTTCATAAAAGTGAATATTTTTTTATGAAATTTTCTATGCATATATTATTTATTATGTAGATTACAAATATACAAAAATTTTCGGTGAAAGTGTTTTGGAAGGGGGTGGGGTACAATATTCGGAAATTCCACTTAAATTCCTCTTAACTTCCAGGAAAATGAATATTTTTTCATGAAATTTTGTATAAATGTACCTTGATGTATGTACATTTCAAGCATGTAGGAATTTTGAAGGAAACAACTGCAGGTTATTTTTGAGAAGTGTTCCCCACTCGGTGGTGTTTCGGAGCAAGTCGTCCATATTTGTTTCATTTTTCTCTATTATGTGCTTATGTGCATCCTTAGATTTCTAATGAAGTAATAGGCAGTGAAGAGAAGCAGTCATAAGAAAACTTTTAACTACCCCTATTCCTTTCTCTCCTCCTCTCTACCTCTTCTTCTCTCGCTCTCTCAAAAGCATACACATGCAAGTACACAATCATTCAGTAAAATATAACTCATGTTCGTCAATGTTTTGTAAATTTACCACGATTTTCACTAGGGTGTTAGGGTTAGGGTTTTAGGGTTAGGGTTTAGAATTAATGTTACGGTTATGTTTTTTAGGGTTGGGTAATCGTGCGGGTGTTAATCTGAAAAATTACAGATATGTGAAAAGTACCGACCCTGCCATCTATTATAACTTTTGTTGTTCTGTTTAATATATACATAGATTATGCCTCCAAAGAAGAGAGTTTGCTGGGGAAAGACAGCAACCGGTTTAAAATGACAGCCACAGACTGCAGCAATCCACCACATTCCAGTAGCTACTTTGAACATAATGCAAAATGGTGCATCAACACCTTCTGCCCAATCTGATAGAATTCTGGCAAAACTGTTTAGCAACAGATCGACAGCAATTGCTTCATCACAAATTGCCATCCTAGCTCCTGTGAAAAGGGATTACCCTTGCTATGTATAATCAGGGCAGCGCAAAAAGTTGTTTTGCACAAGCATTTCTATAGCCAATTACATGGATGAAATTTACGTATGCTTAATAATTTTACGCAAAACAGCCTTCAGACTTTCCCTATCAATTTCATCGTCTTTTGAATTATGAACATATTTACATCATAAGGGTTTTTTCGTTGTAAGGCTTTCTTTTTTAGTTGATTTTCAGCTAGCAAGACTTATCGTAGATGGCATAATTAGTCACACCCGGACAAGGTCGGGTTATACTGCTAGTATATATATGTATGTGTGTGTGTGTGTGTGTGTATATGAGTTGGCACTCCGTCGCTTACGACGTTGAGGGTCCCAGTTGATCCGATCAACGGAACAGCCTGCTCGTGAAATTAACGTGCAAGTGGCTGAGCACTCCACAGACACGTGTACCCTTAACGTAGTTCTCGGGGATATTCAGCGTGACACAGTGTGACAAGGCTGACCCTTTGAATTACAGGCACAACAGAAACAGGAAGTAAGAGTGAGAGAAAGTTTGTGGTGAAGGAGTACAGCAGGGTTCGCCACCATCACCTGCCGGAGCCTCGTGGAGCTTTAGGTGTTTTCACTCAATAGACACTCACAACGCCCAGTCTTGGAATCGAAACCGCAATCCTATGACTGCGAGTCCGCTGCCCTAACCACTGGGCCATTGCTCCTCCACATGTATATATATATATATATATATATATATATATATATATATATATATCAATCATCATCATCATCGTTTAACGTCTGCTTTCCATGCTAGCATGGGTTGGACGATTTGACTGAGGACTGGTGAACCAGAAGGCTACACCAGGCTCCAACCTGATTTGGCAGAGTTTCTACAGCTGGATGCCCTTCCTAACGCCAACCACTCCGAGAGTGTAGTGGGTGCTTTTACGTGCCACCGACACGAAGGCCAGTCAGGCAGTACTGGCAACGGCCACGCTCAAAATGGTGTATTTTACATGCCACCTGCACAGGAGCCAGTCCAGCGGTACTGGCAACGATCTCGCTCGAATGTCTTTACACATGCCACCGGCGCAAGTGCCAGGAAGGCGACGCTGGGCACAGGTGCCATCACGATTTCGCTTTCGCTTGCCCCAACAGGTCTTCCCAAGCCGAGTTTCATGTCCAATGAAGGAGACAACGTTGGCATGGGTGCCAGTCGTTGAGTTTAGTTTGATTTCCATTTTGCTTGCCTCAACAGGTCTTCGCAAGTGGAGTTTAGTATCCAATGAAGGAAAGGTACGCATAAGTGGGCTGGCTACACCCCTGGCAGAGGCCTTGGATTTAGGTCTCACTTGGCTTGCCGGGTCTTCTCATGCACAGCATATTTCCAAAGGTCTCGGTTGGATGTCATCGCCTCGGTGAGGCCCAATGTTCGAAGGTCGTGCCTCACCACCTCATCCCAGGTCTTCCTGAGCCTACCTCTTCCACAGGTTCCCTCAACTGCTAGGGTGTGGCACTTTTTCACACAGCTATCCTCATCCATTCTCGCCACATGACCATACCAGCGCAATCGTCTCTCTTGCACACCACAACTGATGCTTCTTGGGTTCAACTTTTCTCTCAAGGTACTTACACTCTGTCTAGTATGCACACTGACATTACACATCCATCGGAGCATACTGGCTTCATTCCTTGCGAGCCTACGCATGTCTTCAGCAGTCACGGCCCATGTTTCACTGCCCTGAAGCATGGCTGTTCGTACACATGCGTCATATAGTCTGCCTTTTACTCTGAGAGAGACCCTTTGTCACCAGCAGAGGCAAGAACTCTCTGAACTTTGCCCAGGCTATTCTTATTCTAGCAGCTACACTTACAGCGCACCCTCCCCCACTACTAACTTGGTCACCTAGATAACGGAAGCTATCAACCACTTCTAGCTTTTCTCCCTGGAATGTGGCAGAAGTTGTTTCTGCACATTTACAGTGTTCATAGCTCCTGAACATCTGCCACATACAAAAACTATCTTCCTAGTTAACCTTCCTTTGATATTGCTGCACCTCTTATGTGTCCATAGCTTGCACTGGGTGCATCTTATAGAGTTTCTACCTACGCCTTATCTACAGATCAAGCAGAGCCATCTACCTGAAGGAGTTTGTGTTTTTTCTACCTTCCTACTTATTAGGACTTTGGTTTTAGCTAGGTTGACTCTAAGGCCCTTCGATTCTAGTCCTTGCTTCCACACCTGAAACTTCTCCTCTAGTTCTGATAGTGACTCAGCAATTAGTGCATATATATATATATATATTCACACACAGAAGCTGTGATCAGCTCCTAGGATATGAAGAGACAGAGTGGAGAAAAAATACACACACACACACATATACATACATATATATATATATTATTATATTTCTGATATCTTTGTCTTTTATTCCATTTTTCCAGCTAAACAGAGCAACAGTACAGAATTCAGTAACAGGAAAATTAGAAACAGCAACATACCGTATCAGTAAAAGGTAAGTGGGGTAATTTTTCACTTTGGGGTCACATGGTCACATCTGGATTGATAGTAGTTATTCTGAATTTCTTCAGTCCCCTCTTCCTTAATTCTCCTTTCTGCCTGTTTTCCTTCCTTACATTTTTTTTTTTTGCGAAGGTAAAGAATACAGGCACCACCTGTTTTTGGTGATCAGGGTTAGGGTTATACTGAAAATGGGTGGTGTGTGTATTCGCTACCTCCACCCATTCTTTTGCTATTTCACAAAGCTATTTGCTGTGCCAACTCCATTTGCCAGGATGTGGTTTGTGAAAATATAGCTACTGTTTTTAGCGTGTAGAAGCTCCCTTACTGGTTTGATTCTTTGGTTTAATAACATGACAATATTCTTTCAATGTTTAACTGCTTTTAATCACTGAATTACAAAGGTTTTAGTCATTCATATTAGCCACACAACATGTTTCAGACTGATACTTATTTTATTGAACTCTATTTGCTGAACTACTAGGTTATGAGATTAAGTGGTGGTGGTGGTGGTGATGCATTCTGTAATAAACATCTGGGTCTGAAGTTATAGCAAAGGTAAACACTTCTAAAGGTAAACACTTCTCTGGGATGAAGTGGGGTGAAGTGAGGGCATACCTGGAACATTCTCGTTACAAAATAAATTTCTTAACTACATTTATGGCTGAAAAACAAAACATAAAAATAATTAAAACATCTTTGATCCTAGGTTTTTCTCAATCACAGGCACAAACATGGATGTGATTAAGAAGCTTGTGTTGCGGCCATGAGTTTCTGAGTCAGGCCTTGGGTCAAACACTAACTAAAACAGAACAATTTCAAATAAGCTTTGTCTCTCACTATTGTTGTTGCTCAGCCCTAAGATTATCTACATGGTGATAAAATAACATCTTTGATCACCTTGTATGTATGTAGGAGTGGCTGTGTGGTAAGTAGCTTGCTTACTAACCACATAGTTCTGGCGTGGCACCTTTGGCAAGTGTCTTCTACTGTAGCCTCAAGCCGACCAAAGCCTTGTGGGTGGATTTTGGTAGACGGAAACTGAAAGAAGCCTGTCGTATGTATATGTATGTATGTGTATATATGTATTTGTGTGTGTCTGTGTTTGTCCCCCCCCCCCCCCTACCATCACTTGACAATCGATGCTGGTATATTTACAACCCCGTAACTTAGCGGTTTGGCAAAAGACCCGATAGAATAAGTACTAGGCTTACAAAGAATAAGTCCTGGCGGTCGATTTGCTCGACTAAAGGCGGTGCTCCAGCATGACCGCAGTCAAATGACTGAAATAAGTTAAAGAATATATATATATATATATATATATATATATATATATATATATATATATATATATATATAATTGAATAAGAAAGAGTCAACAAGAGGGGGTATGGAGTATGGTTGACCCCTGAAATAAATATGGTAATTGTTCAGTATAGTGATATAAAAAAAGTAAATACCTACGAGCGTATGTGGATGTGGTCGTTGGGCATGTGAAAAATAGCAACCAATATCGTTCTAATAACACGTTCGGCTGATTTATAAGTAGTAAACGAAGTAGTTTACTTTTTATACAGCGTAAAGACTGACAATCGCCGCCAGAAAGTGAGGAAATGTTTTATTTTTCTCAGTAGAATTACGCCAGAGAAACTCATGCAGATATGAAACAAACAATTTGTCCGAAGTCCCAAACTGTCATCTCAACTTCCGTTTCACCTGCGTCCACATATTTTCCACATTTTGTATGTGGACGTCTTGCCCATGAGGATCGATTGCGAAGTAAGAATGACCAAACAACTTTTTAAGTTGACTGGTTTATGCTCCTGAGTTATCTCCCTTAGCTTCTTTTACTACTTATCTCCCCTTAATTCGTTTTTACTTTATATATCACTGAACTGAACATCATCATCGTCGTTTAACGTCCGCTTTCAATGCTAGCATGGGTTGGACGATTTGACTGAGGACTGGTGAAACAAGATGGCTACACCAGGCTCCAATCTGATTTGGCAGAGTTTCTACAGCTGGATGCCCTGCCAACCACTCAGAGAGTGAAGTGGGTGCTTTTACGTGCCACCGGCACGAAGGCCAGTCAGGCGGTACTGGCAACGGCCACGCTCAAATGGTGTATTTTACGTGCCACCTGCACAGGAGCCAGTCCAAGGGCACTGGCAACGATCTCGCTCGAATGTCCTCAATTTTAATGTCCATGGGTCAGGCAAAATTCATTGAGGTAGATGTTTTATGGACAGATGCCCTTCATGTAGTCAACTCTCACTTGTTTCCAAGCAAGGCAATATTTCTCTTAGTCCTTTATGCACAAACAGCACAATGGCTGGACATGCTTTCACTGAAGATTGCAAATAAATGACACAGAATGTACAATAGTGATATTTATTAATAACTATGGTGCAATGTCAAAATAAGGAAACACAAACACACAAGGCATCATGCAGTTTCCATTCACCAGCGCCATTCACAAGGATTTGGCTGACCTGGAATAATAACAAAAGACATCTGCCTAAGGCTCCACAAAATCACAAAGGGGATTGAACCTAAAATCATGTGGTTGGTAAATGAAACAGTCAAAACATAAATAAAATTCAAATTTATCATACCATTTGCTTCATACACTAGCTGGTCGATATGATTGATTAAATGTTGTTTCATGTGCATTTTTGCTTTCGTTTCATTTCCAAAACTTGTAAATTTTTCTTGACACTTTTCTGGTATTAAATAACACTGATAGGTAAAGTTCCGAGTCATCTAGTTGCATGTGATTTCGGAGAAGAGATTAAGCAAGGTTTTATCTGAGAGTGCTTGGAATTGCTCAAAGTTTAAAATATCAAGGCACTGAATGCTGCGTTTTGAAATCTTTATATATATATCAATGTTTTTAAGTATGTTTTAAAGCGCAAAAATTATTTAAAAAATTAAACAATATAAGTCAATGGTCTATATTTTTACCTGACTAGGACACTATCTTCAGAAAATTTTCGGAGAGTAGGTGTTGTTCGCAGACTTCTGTTCTGTGTTTGTGTATGATTCCACTTCTTGTTATAAAAACCACAAATACAGTTTATCAAGGGTTTCCTGACCGAAATATTAATTTATTTCGCCATTTATCAAGCTGGTTAAAACAAGACGGTTCAGTAACTGCATTCATTATTCAATGAATTCTCCTTCTATAAGAAGGAGAATTCATTGAATCATCCGAACGTGTTATTTGAACGATATTGGTTGCTATTTTTCACTTGCCCAACGACCACATCGACAGACGTTCCTAGGCATGTGTGCCTATCGGCGTTTTACTTACCACCAGTTACCTCCCGTTTTGAAGTTATTTCCCTTGTTAGCTACACGAGTTATATCTCTATATTAATTCGTTTCATCATCATCATCATTTAACGTCCGTTGTCCAGGGCCGATAAGCTAAGGGGCTGCACCAAACTCTAGTCTGATTTGGATTTGATATATTAAATATACATACATTCGTATACACATGTAAATAAATAAATAAATATATATAAATATAGGGATGGGATCTTTCTGATTTGGCGGACACCATTTTTTATTTAGTTTTTATTTAGTGTGTTTTTTACCGAAACACTTTAAAACTTCGTATACTTGTATATTTTGTCTTATAGAACAGAGAAAAAATTTTTATATTCGAAGTTATTTCATGTTAAAAGTTGTCGTATTTCGGTAATTTCAACCAATCACTGACGTCTATTGAGGTGAAAACAATTACTGCTGTGGATTGTCAACAACACGTTGTGGCGGTGTAATGGGATCTTTTCCCTTGAATAAAATCAGTGCCGTTGTTTGTCAACAACAACTATCGGCGGTACTGTTATTTATGACATCGTTCGTGCGTTTGTACTGGTTTTAGATTTAGGGTTTTAGGGTTAGGGTTATGTGTATTTTTGGCCAAATTTCATGAAAAATTTGTGGCGGTGTATTGAACAGATTTTCACCAAATTTGGCAAAAATACTCATAACCCTAACTGTAACTCTAAAAAATGGTTTCCGCCAAATTAGAAAGATCCCCTAACCCTAACCCTAAAACCCTAAAACAAATGGTGTCTGCCAAATCAGAAAGATCCTAGGGATGATATTATTAAAATACCATCATGAGTGGTAATCGAATTATCAGCCATACAGCCAAATTAATAAAACATATACATACAATATTAGATATGTACATATATATACACACACAAAGGTATTACATGAGTACCTATATCGCTAAAAAGTAGATTTGTGACTATTCGGTAGTACAGAAGTATATTTTGACTTCTATTTTTTAGTGATATAGGTACTCATGTAGTACCCTATTGTATATATATATATGTACATATCTAATATTGTATGTATATATATATTTTTATATATATATATATATATATATATATATATATATATATATATATATATATATATATATATATACATTATATATATATATATATATTTATTTATTTATATACATTTTATATATATACACACACACATATATATGAGAGGTATTGGTATCTAGAAGACCTAAAAAAGTATCAGGTAATGCTAAGTAAGTGGTATGGACAGAATTTTTCAAATATTTCCTCTTTTTAATTTCTTACCGTCTCTGATGAAGGGATAACCATAATATCAGAGAAACAGCTGTAAGACTATTTCCTTATAAATGTCCTGAAAACTACTTGCAGCCTTGGCTTTGTTAACGCATTCTGTCTAATATATATATATATATATATATATATATATATATATATATATATATACTGTATATTTTTTGCAGTGCTTGGTTGAAAGACGCAGACCACCTAATTTTGTCCAGAATCAACAAGAGAATTGGAACTGTGACAGGTCTCAATGTGGAAACTGCTGAGGAACTTCAGGTGAGTTTTTCTTTGGAAGCAGAAATTCTCCAAGGCCATAACAGTGGTATTGGGATGGAGGTGCAGTAGTTTGGGGTAATTTTATTTATTCGTTGTCACTTTTTTCTTATTAACATTCTTATAGAGTAGTGTGAAGTGTAGAATGCTGAATAAAATGCATTGTGGTATTAATTTTGTCTGTCTCTGTTGTGTTTAATTTTGAAGAATTTCATTAAATAGCTCTGTCATTATCATTAAGCTAGTCTTTGGTACATAAATTAACATCAAATTTTGATGGAAGGGCTTAATTTCAATCTCTTTAAAACAAAAAGTTTGTTTAATAGAACCAGAGTCAGTCTCAGGTGAGTTATAGAACATACGGACAGATAGACTCATACAATATTTAATTCTTTTGTTACCATATTTCTGTTGAAATGTGCTGCCTTTGTTTTAATTAATTTTGAAAATAATGAAGAATTTAGTAAAATAACTTCGTCATTAATACTGCTTTCAAATTTTAGCACAAGAGCAGCAGTTTCAAAGGAGGTGGCCACTCAATTATGTTGATCCCAGTGCTCAACTGGTACTTATCTTATTGATCCCCTCCCACCCCACTAAGGATGAAAGGTAAAGCTGACCTCAGCAGAATTTGAACTCAGAACATAAAGACTGATAAAATGCTGCCAAGCATTTTACCCAGCTTGCTAACAATTCTGCCAGCTCAGCATTTTAACTTTGCCAGTAATGTTAAGCTGGTATTTGGAACATAAATTAGCATGGAATTTTGATGGAAGGTTTTAATTTGGATCCCTTTAAAACAGGGAGTGTGTATCATAGAATTAGGAGCAGTCTCAGACAGGTGTCACAGGAGTTTAATTTGATGCTGCTCATCTTTGTAAACTGCCAACTGAGGATCAGTATAAACATCTAGTGTTGCTCAACCATACATAATTACTGTGTAGTATCCATCTTTCTTTCTTTCATTCTTCCTATAATTATTCCGCTATTATCAGTCTCCCTCCATTGTTCATACTACTCTTACACCCATGGTTCTCAACCAGGGTCCATTTGACCCTGGTGGAGTCCATATAGGATTTTTGGGGGTTGTTCAAGCAAAATACTAAATTAGGGATCCAAAGTAGCATTCTAAGGGTCCATGAAAAAATTTTGCTTTAGATTTGTTTCTGGCAAGAAACAGCTAAATTTCTTTTATCAAATGTTTTACGCCATTCAATATACAAAAGTTGATGTGTGAAAAACAAATTAGAAATTTTGAAAGAAGTATCTATAAAACTAGTTTTTAAACATCGAATGGTTAAGAGGGTCCATTAGAGTAAAATAGTAGTCAAAAGGGTCCACAAATAGAATATAGGCGCAGGAGTGGCTGTGTGGTAAGTAGCTTGCTTACCAGCCACATGGTCTCGGGTTCAGTCCCACTGCGTGGCACCTTGGGCAAGTGTCTTCTACTATAGCCTCAGGCCGACCAAAGCCTTGTGAGTGGATTTGGTAGACGGAAACTGAAAGAAGCCCGTTGTATATATGTATATATATATATATATATATATATATATATATATATATATATATATATGTATGTATGTATGTGTATATGTTTGTGTGTCTATGTTTGTCCCCCCAACATGTGTTTACGTCCCCGTAACTTAGTGGTTCAGCAAAAGAGACCGATAGAATAAGTACTAGGCTTACAAAGAATAAGTCCTGGGGTCGATTTGATTCGACTAAAGGCAGTGCTCCAGCATGGTCGCAGTCAAATGACTGAAACAAGTAAAAGAGTAAAATATAAAATGATTAAGAACCACTGTAAGATTTACCCATTCTCTTTGATATTCTAGTTGCTTGTTTGCCCTCTGCTATCACTTAATCAGTCTTATTTCTTTACCACAGGTTGCCAACTATGGAATCGGTGGCCATTATGAACCACATTTTGACTATGCAAGGGTGAGTAAATCTTTTTTACTAACTTGAGCTTCATTTTATTGACAATCAGATATACGTAATGATAATACATGCAAAGACAGACTAACTGACAGACAGATAAAATATAGGCAAATTAAACACTGTGATACACACAAAAATAGAGAACATAGGCAGACTATCAGACTCAAACAATGATACATTCAAAATAGACAAATATGAAGATAGACAACAGAAGCAAAGATAGATAAAGATAAATAGATGAGATAGAGAACATACATGGAAAGAAAGATAGACAAAAATAAGACTGAAAGACAGACAAATAATATGACATCTGCTCTGTATTGTGCAAGAGTTTCTATATAATACGGAGTGATATATCATATAGTGGTGTATTGTGGCCCATTGGTTAGGGTGACTGAATTCGTAATCATAAAGACAAAGGTTCAGTTTCTGTAGTAAGAGGCACATTGGTACTTAATTTAGTGATTCTGTTTACTATACTACTAAGGTACTTAACATAAACTCAGAACCCAGTTATGTTCAAGAGGTGTGAAATGCACAGACATAGAGACTGACATATGCAAAAACACAACACCAACTGCATCATTGCCAACTATGAGAATGTCTTCCAGATATTATCTTCCCTGAGACATAATACAGTGACCAGAATGGTCTGGAGTAAGATAACAAAAAAGAAAATACTTACAAATGAAGTTGACCATATTGAGACCAATGGGTCAAAAGAATATTGGTGGAACTTACAAATTAAAACAGACACCAAGTTAAAACTCAGCTGGCCAGATATCATTGTGTGGGACCACAAAGAAAGAATATGTTCTGTTGTGGAAATCAGCTGCCTTCTGGACACAGACATGGTGAGAAAAATACAAGAGAAACAGGACATCTGTGGATCATTGATAAAGGGTTTGCTAATCCAGTACCCAAGATACACTCTCAGCTTCAGGCATATTATTATTTGAGCAACAGAATATATTGTTATTGATGTATTAAGGATGATATTCACACATTATTATTGGAGCAGTAGGATGTATACCAACACATCTGGAGCAAAGTATGGCTGAACTTAGGAGAGAATCCAAATCTTTAATTCATATGCTACAAATGATCATGATATTTGGGACTGTAAAAATTGACAAGACTTTCTTAAGATTTAAAGGATGATGGTTAAAACAGGATGCTTTCCATCATAACTTTGTTACCAAGTAGGTGGGGTGGGCAGTCAAAATTTACTCTAAAAATTAAGAGACAGGGAAGATCACACACACACCACACACATATGATTGGTTTCCTGCAGTTTCTCTCTACCAGATTCAGTCTTATGAGATTCGTTTACAAGCTGTTGGTTGACCTGGATTCCATAGCAAAAGACAATGTATTTCATAATGGGACTGAACCCAAGATTGTGTGGTTACTGACGAAAACTTCTTAACCACATAGTCATGCTTATGACTATATATATATATATATATATATAAAATTTTCTGGATCTAGTAGAATCATGGTATTTAAATAGCAAAGGTACAGCTGTAATGAACTGCAACCCATCTGTTTTATTGCTTATATATATGTGTATGTGTGTGCGTCACGTGATCATGTGATTGACCAGACTGTCAGATGTTGTTACTCATCGCTGGTCACAGTATACTTTTACATTGTTTTAGCCTTCAAATGATCCCACCTTGCTGGCTAGGCAAGCAAGCCAACATTCCCCACTGATCGAAGGGAGACTGGAGTAGTGTGAAATGAAGTGTTTTGCTCATGTACACAATGTGCTGCTCAGTCAGGGAATCAACCCCATGATCTAGTGGTTGTGAGTGCAACAACCTAACCACTAGGCCATGCACCTTCACATGTGTGTGTATACATATATAATATTCTGACTTATTCAGCTCAAGTTTAAAACTGGTTCGATGGGGTGGAAGGAATAACAGACACCTTTCCACTTCTTTTCTTTCCCAAATTAATGTTTTAATGGACAATTAATGTTTTAATGTTTTTTTTACAAATAACCCCAAATTTTCTATTGACAATCTTACTGCTGATGTTTTCCATATATAATTATGTTTATATGTCATTTTAACTATATATTTTTTTAAATATATCATTTAAAATATTATTCTGTTTTTTTTCACAATTTTTGCAATCAAGGCTCCTCCCAGCACACACATGCTCACACAGATACACACACAACACATGTATATACATATACAATATACAATACATATACATGCATACAACAGACACACAAAATACACACATTCTGTATATTTGTTGCAACAAATACACAGGAAAATATGTATGGGATTCATACACGCACACACACACACACATATATACACATACGTATATATGAAGGGGTACTGAAAAATTCTTGGCTTTGGGTAAAAGAAAAGGCAGGAGGATCAGTTGATTATGATTTTATCCAATATATTCCCCTCTCAGATTCATACACTTATTGTAGCAGTCCTTCAGTTTTTCTAAGCCCTGTAAAAGAACTCAGAAAGTTGGACCTCCAACCAGGCCTTTCATAGTACCCTTAAAATCAGGAACGTTTCAGCACCCTCTCATATATAGTAAAGTATTCCCCATTTAAAAGTCAATGTGTTAGAATACATGATACTGTGGTATTTACCAAGAGAAAATATCTCATTTGGTTTTCCTGTATGTTATCACCAGCACGATTTCAAACTCTTTTGGCCTTATCAACGGTAGGTTATATATATTTTTTATTTATTATTTTCCTTCACAACCTTTGGTTCTATGCTTTAGAATTCACAATTTTCAAATGTTTGACATATAAAATGGAAACACTTTTACCACTATTTTATATGTAGAGCACTTGAAAATTGTGAATTCCAGTGCATGAAATCTATGGCTGTGGGGAAAATCCCAAAATGCAGGAAGTATACATCCATCAATGCAGTGTTGAGTACTCATTTTCACTGTTCACCACCATCATATATAGAGATAAATATATATGTATGTTTAGTTTCATTATAAATGCTAATGTATAATCAACACTGTTTTTCTTTATTATAATTTTTTAATATTTTATTTTGTTTTATTTTATTTTATTTTTATTAATTTTTCTGCTGTCAGTTATTTTTCCTTTTTCCATAACATTTTACAGTGAAAATTAAAATAACATTTCAACTATAACAAAAACAAAAAAGCCTTTTCTTATCTAATTTTTTTTATATCTCAAAGTTCATATGTTTTTGTTTTGTTTTAATTATCTTTTAATTTAAATTTCACCAATTTCAAATTTTTTTGTATGAAACTAGGTGCCATGTTTTGTTTTGTTTTTGTTTGTTTCTTTTTTGTGGGGCAATAATCACAAAAAAAACCCAAATTATTTCTTAGTTGAAATAAAGATGCATATATTTACCTTCACTAAATCCAAACCAACCTATTCTGACAGGGTGGTCAAGGAAGGAAAGAGAAAATGGATCTGGTGCCATTTCATTATAATGAGGACAAACTGATTTTTTTTTTCCATGTGTAATTCCTCTATATTTGCTACATTTTTTTCATGAAGTAAATTTTTGCCATACTCAGTTTTTAGCTATTCTTTTTGCTGTGATTGCCATTCCAGAAAAGAAAAAGTACGGTCTTAGAGCAGACGGTAGGAAACAGAATAGCTACGTTTCTCTTCTATGTAAGTTTTTTGGTAACCCTCCCCACCACATCAATAAATATATATATATATATATATATATATATATATATATATATATATATATATATATATATATAATATTTATATATATATAAAAAGTATATTATATATATATATATATATATAAGGAAGATACTGAGATGTACTGTTTGTTCACCGTCTCATTAGTCTCTTCATTAACTATCAAGTTGGTGTTGGATTTATTTATTTCTACACCAAATAACTAACATACCCAACAGCTGAGATGTATTTTTTAAAAATTTTACACCCCTTCCTCATGTGAGGATATATTGCAAAGGGACTGTCATTCTGCCCTATATATGCTCCCACCCCTCCTCTTGCCCTGTCTTTGAACCTTTCTTTCTTTATTTCTTCCCACTATTTCTTTGTTTCTTTCCAAAGATTAGTTGAGCATCTACTGATAGTCTCCATGTAATAACTTCAATAATTTTCAAAGAATTTCATGGGTTTGTGTAAGAGTTTTTTGGGGAAGGTTTTCTGTTGTTGTTGTTGTTGTTGTTTTTTTTTTGTTGTTTTTTTGCATCCAGTTATAGCAATTCGCTTGGTGTCTTTAGGGAAATTACATAAATACTTCAAAGGAGCTTCTTCCATCCTATATATATATAACATGTTGACATCATAAGAATTTTATAAACTTTTGAGAAAACACGGAGCAATTCATTGCTGGAACATTGGCTCATGCAGCACGTCACATAAACAGCTATGAATATAAAGAATAGTGTGTAAATATTGAGTTGAAAATATTTACATGCTTTTACACTGTGTAACATGATTTTTGTCCTTTGGTGGCAACTGTTATTCCCTGTTTGCTTATCACTAGAATGTATGAAAAATGGCTAATATTTCCTTCAAACTTTGCTTTTGCTACATTTATCTAAACTCCAAAGAACCACCCTCAACACATGGTTTATGAAGCTCCCCCACTACTACTCATGGTCAGAGATACACATATTGTAGGTCACTAAGGGACATGCTTAAGTGGTTATGGTTAAGCGTCTGACAAGCAAATCTGTGATATTAAGCAGAATATTTGCTATGACAACATTTCTGCTTCAGCAAGGAGTGAGCTGGCAGAAACATTAGCATGCCGGGCAAAATGCTTAGCAGTATTTCGTCTGTCTCTATGTTCTGAGTTCAAATTCCGCCAAGGTTGACTTTGCCTTTCATCCTTTCAGGGTCAATAAATTAAGTACCAGTTGTATACTGGGGTCAATCTAATCGACTGGCCCCCTCCCCAAAAATTTTGGGCCTTGTGCCTAGAGTAGAAAAGGATATTTCTGATTCAGCAACTTAATGCTGAATGTGTCTGAAATGTTATGGTATTGAGCAGAATGTTTACTATAATGATATTTTTGCTTTGGCAACTCAGCACTGAATCTGTCTTAAATGTAATGGAAAATAGGTCAGTTTCAAAGCATTGATGTCCAGGTGACAAAAGCAAAGTTTGAAGGGAATAGTAGTCACTTCCTTCAATTTCTAGATAGAAGCAAAAGGAGGAAATAACACTTACTGACCAAAGACAAAAAGAAAGATTAAAATTTTGTTACACCGTGTTATTCATAGCTTTATCTGATGTGCTTTGAGATTCATTATTCCAATAGTGAATATACAACAGATTCTGATAATCACAAGAAATTTTTACTGTCACATATTTGTCTGTGAAAAATCTGTTGCCTAATTAAATTTTATGACAAATTCTACCTTGTAATTGTATTTATTAATTATTTTACCATTTTTCTTATTTTTACATTCTAATCCAGGTAGAATAGTGCTGCTTCTATATAACTATTGCTAAAACTACCCTAAAGATTTAACTACTGCTATCATAATCATCACAGCCATTATGTCATCATTTCATTTTTTCACAGAACGGCTTCTTTTGCAAACTCTGAGATTCTTACTAACCGAAACACTAACAACAAGCAGAAATTTTGGTGTCAAACGAAGGCATTGCTAAAGTAGTACACTCAGCACATAGAAACACACACATGCACATATTATCTTACACAGCAAATGCCATGTGTTGTCTTGCTGTGTTTTCTTCTTCATCTGTAAAAAATTCCTCTTTCAGTTCCCATCAGTCTATACTAGCACACCATGTCTAACATGGTTGTAGAAAAATTTACATATTTATATAAACTATATATCCACTATGGTGATAACTTAATTTATGACTGCTTTATATAGTAGCTGAATAGTCTGTGCTGTTGATTGCAGAAGGAAACTGGGTACAGCTTCTCCGAAGAGTGGTCAACAAACCTTGAAATGGTCCGTCAGTCAACCCACTACTTTTTTTAAAAATTAAAAAATATAGAAGGAATGTGTTTAAATTGTTATATTTCTCTCACTGCTTAGCTTTCTAATATTCAAATTTGTTTCAGTCCTTCATACACACACCCACACACACATGTTAATAACCCCTAAAAGGAGGTGCTTTTTCCACTGACCAATGTATATATATATATATATATATATATATATAATCATAAATATACAAGGATTAGCATGAGTTGCTTCTCCAACATACTGAAAATTTAGAAAGAGCAGTCAAAGAACTACTGATTCCAAACTACAAATTTTTTCTCTAACGGATGGCGATATTTATGGCACACACAGACCTTCATACTCTTAACCGTGAAACGTCGTACTCAATTAACTAAAGACAGGTTTGTTTTTGCTTTTCTCTTCGGTTTTGTTCTGTGTGTGCCATAAATATCGCCATCCGTTAGAGAAAAAATTTGTAGTTTCGAATCAGTAGTTCTTTGACTGCTATTTCTAAATTTTCAGTATGTTGGAGAAGCAACTCATGCTAATCCCTGTATATTTATGATTATAAATGGTTTTACCGATAAAGGTTTTTTTCATACTGAATTATTTGGCAAAATTGTTAATTATTAATTTTATTACTCATTGACGATTCCCTGCCCTATATCTGTATATATATATATATATATATATATATATATATATTATATATTATATAATCAGAAAGCAAGTATATGTGTGTGTGCATTTGCATCGCTGACCACTACACGCATTTTTTTCTCTCCTTGTTTCTTTCTGTGTTCCCTTCTGTAGAAGAGCACAGGCTCGAAACGTTAAAGACTTTCTCAATTCCCGAGCGTTATACTAATACATCTATTTGTTTTCAACACCACCTGTCTTTGTGTGTTGTTTTTTTGTGAATTCTCCCTATATATATATATATATATATATATATATTAGAAAAAATAAGGTACTCAGAGATCTGGATGGTTGTACATTTACAGATTTTTATTAATATAATAAAAATTTGTAAATGTACAACCATCCAAATCTCTGAGTACCTTATTTTTTCTAATATATAATACCTGTACATCACCTCCAAACCTTCTAATATATATATATATATATATATATATATATATATATGATAGACACAGATTGTGTATCGATAACCAGCTGGAAAAGATATTTTCCTGGGGTTAAAAGGTAGTAACTTGGTCCTATGCAGGACTGCCACCTTATGTTGGCAAATAGATTTTAATCTATATATCTATCTGTCTATCTATATGTATATATTCATGTCTTTTTGGTCCTGAGGCTATATTTTGTTCGTTTCTTATTTATTTTGTCTTTGTCCTTTGTCCATCATCTTAAATTACATTTATTCACTTTTGCATGTCCACTCCGTATTGGTGCAGAACTGTGTAGTACCATCTGGTTGATAACTGATGAAGAATTAGGTGCCTTCTGTGTCTGTTTTCCATCCGTTAATGTACTCAATATACGTTATATGTCTTTTTAGTTGTTGTTTGTGTATTTACAATACATTTTTCATTTATATATATATATAACGTATAAGACTACAAATAGAGCTCGTTCACCCTTAGAATTCCCAAATATCCGGTAGTATTCTTATGGTATGCTACCAATTCTAGTCGTAGGTATTCCTCGTGTGTGAAAATAAAAAGTAAAAAGTAAAAGAGTTAAAAGGAAGAGTAAGTGTGGTTGGGCAGCTATTTAGTCGCTACAAATGTTTCGATACATACAGATCCTCGTATATACAGGATTTAAAGTTAAGTTTAAATTAAATTATTTAACGATTTATCTGTATAAGATGCTCTATATGTATCTTCTCAGGTGATACTCAGCTGCTGTCTCCGTAAGCAAAATTTAGATTTCCATGCTGCAACATTGGAAATCTAAATTTACTTACGGAAACATCAACTGAGTATTGCCTGAGGAGATACATATAGATCTTCTTATACAGGTAAATTGTTAAATAATTTAATTTAAACTTTAAATCTTGTATATACGAGGATCTGTATGTATTGAAACATTTGTAGCGATTAAAAAGCTGCCTATCCATATTTACTCTTCCTTATGACTTTTTTACCTTTTACTTTTTATATACATATATATTAGGGTGGACTGAAAATAAAAAAATTGTGGAAGTTGAAAATGCCTGAGAGATAAAATGTTGCTGTATTTGATTACTAGAAAAATGCAAAATTTTCGCTGAGATTAATCAAGGGCATTTACTCCCTCAAGCCCTTTAAACTCCAAAAATGGAGGATTTTTGTAAATTTTTTACAATAGCGGTGTTTGGCCGGTTTGAGGAAGTAAATGCCCTTGACTAATCTAAGCAGAAATTTAGCATTTTTCTAGTAATAATATATAGCAAGATTTTAGGCAGCAGGCATTTTCAATTTCCACAATATTTTTATTTTCACTCTACACTAACACACATGTATGTGTGTGAGCATATAGATTGTATTATCAAGTATGGAGTGAAAATTAAAAAATTTTGGAAATTGAAAATGCCTTAGGCCTAAAATCTTGCTATATATTTATTATTGCTTGAAAAATGCTAAATTTTTGCTTAGATCAAGGGCATTTATATCCCCCCAACTCTGCAATTGTAAAAAAATTTACAAAATTCCCCCATTTTCGGAGTTTAGGGGACTTGAGGGAGTAAATGCCCTTGATTGATCTCTGCAAAAATTTAGCATTTTTCTAGTAATCGAATATAGCAATATTTTAGCCCTCAGGCATTTTCAATTTCCACAATTTTTTTATTTTCAGTCCACTCTAATATATATACGTTTATATATACAGGGTGATTGAAAAGCAATTCTGTTTTAAAACACTTATAATTCATTTATTAACTATAATTTTTAGAAAAAAATATGTGAAGACAGCGTATAGCATAGAGTTTTATTTAAAATTTGATACAGGCACCAGCATTTGCTACCAGCTTCTCAAGGCGCCCGGGAACCGCATCAACTGATTTCATCAGGAACTCTTGTGGGATGGAAAACATAATTTCTTGTATTCACCCTTCAAGTTCTTCCAAAGTCGTTGGTTTGGTAGAGTAGACTTGCTCCTTTCACCAAACCTAAAGGCAAAAGTTGCAGGGTATTAAACCAGAGTTTATGGCTGGCCAATCATGTGGACCTCAATGACCCATCCATCTACCAGGGAAGTGGGCATTCAGCCATTCACAAACAATAATAGCAAAATGTGGAGGAGTGCCATCTTGCATAAAAATCAAATCTTCAATATTCTCCCAAGTACCGATAACTGGCCAGATTTCATCTTGCAGCATGGTGAGGTACCTTTCAGTATTTATGGTATTGCAAGGGATGAAAGGACCCACAATCCTGTCCGAAGTCATTCCACACTTTACGGTTACTTTGGACTGATTCTGCATTTTTCAGAGGTAATACGAGGATCTTCTCCTGTGCAGTTGTGACAGTTCACAAACCCACCGATGTGGTATACTGCTTCATCACTCCAGAGGATATTTTTTAAGAGATCAGACCATTCTTCATACAAAGCCAGCATCACCTCCTCAAACTCTAAATTTCAAACAAAATAATTGTTCTGATAAGAAAAAAAAGACAACATAGAATCGATTTCCATACATTAAAGAACATACACAACAAATTTGAGAAAAAAATTAGTTAATAAATGAATTATAAGTATTTTAAAATAGGGAGTTACTTTTCAATCACCCTGTATATGTTTGTGTGTGTGTGTGTGTATATATATATATATATATATATATATATATATACACACACACACACACATATATATATGTATAAGTTTATATATATATATATATATATATATATATATATATATATATATATAATCATAAATATACAGGGATTAGCATTGAGTTGCTTCTCCAACATACTGAAAATTTAGAAATAGCAGTCTATTTCTAAATTTTCAGTATGTTGGAGAAGCAGCTCAATGCTAATCCCTGTATATTTATGATGATAAATGGTTTTACCAATAAAGGTTTTTTCATACTGAACTACTTGGCAAAATTGTTAATTATTAATTCTATTATTAATTGACGATTCCCTGCCCTTATTCTTGTATATATATATATATGTTTGTGTTGACCACTACACACATTTTTTTCTCTCCTTGTTTCTTGCTGTGTTCCTTTCTGTGGAAGAGCATAGACTCGAAACGTTAAAGACTTTCTGAATTCCCGAGTGTTATACTAATACATCTATTTGTTTTCAACACCACCTGTCTTTGTGTGTTGTTCTTTTGTGAATTCTCCCTATATATATATATATATATATATATATATATATATATATATATATATATATATATATATATATATATATACACATAGAAAAGAAAAGAAATGGAGCAGTAATTAACAATGAGAAGTTGATCATTGGTATTAAAAAGTTATTGTTTAATTGTATGCCAGAAGGTTTGCAAATCCAACAGAGGCGTCAAGAGACATTTTAAGATCCACAAAGAGCAGAACTTATCTGCAACTCTTGGTGGTCCAAATTGGAGGTGCAATCTATTTGGGTGTCTTTTCAGAAGATTGTCTGGTTTAAAAAGCCACATCAGATACCATGATGGTGCTAAGGTGTAGGTACATGAGGTGGACAACCACTACATGTATATACATATGTGTATAATGTATATATGTTTGTGTGTGTATGTTCGTATGTACGTATATATGTATATATACATGTTTGTATGAATGTATATATATATATATATATATATATATATATATATGTATGTATGTATGTATGTATATATATATATATATATGTATGTATGTATGTATGTATGTATATATATATATATATATATATATATATATATATATATATATATATATACGTATACATATGTATATATATGTGTGTGTATGTGTGTATCTATGTATATATATATATGCGTGTGTGTATATGTATCTATATATATGTATGCATGTATATGTATACGTATGTATATATATGTATATATATATATATATATATGTATGCATGTATATGTATACATATGTGTGTATATATATATATATATATATATATATATATATATATATATATATATATAAAGATTTACTTTTTGTAATGAAATAAAGAACCAAGGCTGTGTAGATTTTAGAACATTTATTAATAGAAGGTCTTACAGCTGTTTCCAGGATATTTATTATATCCCTTCATCGGAGACAGTGTGAGAAGATGGTTAAGCAGTTCACTCCCTATTTCGTATCTTATCTAAATTAACTATTGCTTAACCATCTTCTCACACGATCTCCAATGAAGAGATATAATAAATATCCTGGAAACAGTTGTAAGACCTCCTATTTATAAATGTTCTAAAATCTACACAGCCTTGGTTTTTTTTATCTCATTACGAAAAGTAAATCTTTATATACACACGCTGATTTATGACCTACATTGGACCCCTTATTCGCATAAATACCGAACCTGGAGCTTAACTATGGTCTATCCATAGCACTTACTCAGCATTACCCTAGACCTCGGGTCTCATTGACACCACTACTGCTCATAACCTCTATATATATATATATATATATATACACACATTCATATAAAATGAAATATCAAAGAATGGAGTTAGCATATTGTGTTTATTGCTTAGTTTACAATTGTTTCAGCAACTTCCATCATATCTAATCTTGTGTTGTGTCATTACCATGTCAACAATTACCAATTTATTCCCATGGTCTGTGAATTTTTTCTTCTTCACAGCACATGATAGAATTAACTCCTTGGTGTTACAAGGAAAGGAATATTGTGGTTGCTTTTGCAGTTTTTACCAAAAGGTGCCTTAATAGTAATCTGAAGTAGGTTCAAAATTATTAACAAGAATAAATAAACTACACAAGGAAGGCAGTGACAAGGAGTTAATGAGATGTAACAGTTAGTTTGATGCTTAATGAGAGACTAAGAAAGTGTGTCTGTTCCATGCAAACATGGAAAAGTCAATATTAAAATGTAAAAGAACTTCTTGGTTTAAAATGATTTAAAACACTTCCATCAAAATGTCATGTTAATTTATGTTCCAAACATCAGCTTAATTCTTTTATTCATTTACATGTTTCAGTCATTTGACTGCAGCCATGCTGGAGCACCACATTTAGTCGAACAGATCGACCCCAGGACTTATTCTTTGTGAGCCTAGTACTTATTCTAACAGTCTTGTTTTGCTGAACTGCTAAGCGATGGGGACATAAACATACCAACATTGGTTGTGAACTGATTGGGTGGGGGACAAACACAGACTCAAATAACAAATACATGCATACACACACACACACACACACACACACACACACACACACACACACATATATATATATATATATATGTATATATATATATGTATATTTATATATATATATATATATATATATATATATATATATATAAACATGACAAGCTTCTTTCAGTTTCTGTCTATCAAACCCATTCGCAAGACTTTGGTCGGCCCGAAGCTATAGTAGAAGACACTTGCCCTAGGTGCCACACAGTGGGAGTGAAACCAGAACCATATGGTCGGGAAGCAAGCTTCTTACCACGCAGCCACTCCAAAATACTTCATTATTTTCAAATTAATTGAAACAAAGGCTGTATATTTCAATGGAAATATGGTAATGAAAGGGTTAAGAAAAATTTGTCTTTTACCTAAATAGTTTTATCTTGAAAATTCAGAGGGCATTTCACCAATACAAATAACAAAAATAAGAAAAAAATTTTTTAAAAATTACACTTTTATATAACTACATAACCAGTAGCTTAATTGATCATTCATTAGTTAATCAATCAATTAGCTGGTTAGTCAGTGTTTTTCATTGCCATTTGCAACATCATCAATCATATGTCCTTGTTCCTCTGATGTGGTTGCGAATGGTGATAAAAAGGAGTTTGACAAACCAGCTGAATAAAGACTGATGACTGATTAATCAAGTAATCAATTAGTCAACTGGTTAATTGGTTAGCTTAATTGATTTACCCTTTTGTTACCATATTCCTGTCAGAATGTACTGACTTTGTTCTGATTAGTTTAGAAAATAACAAGGAATCTAGTAAAATAACTTTGTCACTATTAAGCTGGTATCTGGATCACAAATCAACATAAAGTTTTGATGGAAAGTTTTAATTTTGATCACTTTAAAACAGAATTCTTAACATAAAACCAAGGGTGGTTTTAGGTGGGTTGGTATCAAAAGGGTTAATAAAAGAACGATGTGTTAGGGAACATTTTCATGTTTTTACATGTATTAATTTAATTCACTTTTTTAAAAACATTTTACCTTGCAGTTTGTACTATTTCCATCTTTGCTTTTAAATTTTAATTATGCTACAAAAATTGTATATGAAATTATTTTGGTGGGTGCAGAGAAAAAAACAAAAAAGAGAAAAGATGAAAAGAAAAAAATGTTACTAGAATTATCTGTTAGTTTATGTGAAGATTTTGCATCTGCTTGTCTCTAATCCATCCTAAATCCAACATGATGGTCAGAGAAAAAAAATGTGGATGAGAAGCCATTGCTTATGATGGTGTTGATGATGGTTTCATTACTTTTGAATGCTTTTAATTCCTATATAACTCCAGTGGTCATTTTTTTTATGCAGCAAATTTTCATGCATCTCAGATTTTAGCCCTTTTTTTTTTTTTTTTTGCAATTTCTTTTGCCTTATGATGATTGATCTTACAGAAACGAGAGGTAGATGCTTTTGATGAAATGGTAGGAAACAGAATAGCTACATTCCTCTTTTATGTAAGTCTTTTGGTAACTGCCCCCCGTTGAAAATATTGGCTCACTTTCTTGTTGCTTGTTCAACATCTAGCTTTATTATTTTTTTTTTGTTGTTGTTGTTTTGCATTACGTACCTAATTAGCTGGCTGATGTAAATGTGTAGCAACTAATTAACATATCCAACAGCTGAGATATGATATTATTACAATGTACTCGCCACCTTTATATTATTATGATGGATCTTTTATGGAATATGTCCCTCTGCCCTTTTTGCCTCTTTTCCCTTCAAATATCTTTCTCTCTTCGCCTCTCATTTCAACTCCTTTAATAACCAATAGGCATATCTGCTGCTAACCTGAGCATCACTTCACTCATGTATCAAGGATGTTTGTGTTTGTATTAGTGCATATTTCTATTTTGATTATGATTATTATGGACAAATATTTCATGATTCATGTGACAAATATTTCATGGTTCAATGTGACACATATTTCATGGTTCAATATACGACAAATATTTCATGGTTCATTATGCAAACAAATACTTCATGGTTCATTATGCAAACAAATACTTCATGGTTCAGTATGTAACAAACTGAATCTCTTAGGTGAGGGAGGAGATATGTGACTGTCAGACAAATATAATGAAATAATGATTATTTATTTGAAAGATTTCATACAAGAAGTTTATGAATGGCTGTATCTGTCTGTCTCATATAGGGCCTCCATTGGCCAATATTGAATATTCATTTGCATATGTCTCTACAGGCTTGGGTAAGATATCCTTAAGGAAGGCTAGCAGTTGCCTATGCAATTGAGTTTCTCCTCTCCACACCACTGGTGTTTATACAAAAGAAAGGCTGCTGACTTAGGCTAATAAAGTTTGGTATCAATGTCATCACAGGCATTGCTGTTAGGAAGCAAAGAATCAAAACAGATACTGCAAGGCATCTTCTCTGGAAGTTTAGTCAGTCCACTGCCTTGGGTTGAAACATTTTTTTATTGACCCTAAAATGATGAAAGGTAAAGTTGACTTTTGTCGTATTTGATCTCAGCAAAGTCTGAACAAATTCCATGTGGCATTTTAACTTACACTCCAACAACTCTGCTAATGTGCTGCTTAAGGAATTTCTAATTCCTCAAGAAAATAAAATTAGCAGTCAAATACTGAGTTCAAAGAATTATTATTGCTGGCTGAATTGTTACCATATCAGACAAAATGCTTAGCAGCATTCCTTCTGGTCTTATGTTATGAGTTCAAACTCTGCTGGGTTTGACTTTGCCTTTCATCCTTTCAGGGTCTATGAAATATGTACCAGTGGAACACTGGGGTCAATGAAATCAACTATCCCCCTCCCTCAAATTTCAGGCCTTGTGTTTGTAGTAGACAAGATTATAATAATAATAATTATTATTATTAAAGCAGTGAGCTGTCAGAATTGTTAGCATGTTGGGTGATAATTCTTAGTGGTATTTTGTCTGTCTTCTGAGTTCAAATTCCACTGAGGTCAACTTTGCCTTTCAGCCTTTCAGGGTCAATGAAATAAGTACCATTTGAACACTGGTGTCAATGCAATCAACTTACCCACTTCCCAAAATTGCTGACCTTGTGCCAAAATTTGTAATCATTATTATTAAGGTAGCAAACTGGCAGACTTGTTAGCATGCTGGGCAAAATGCTTATCAGCATTTTGTCTGTCTTTACATTCTAAGTTCAAATTCTGCTTTGGTCAACTTTGCCTTTCATCCTTTTGGGGTTGATAAAATAAGTACCAGTCAAGTACTGGGGATCGATGTAATTGACTAGTTCCCTCCCCCAAAATTTAAGGCCTTATGCCTAAAATAGAAAGGATTATCATGATTATTATTATTAAGGTGGTGAATTGACAGAAACCTTTGTTTCTTAGTGGTATTACTTCCAGGTCTTTACATTCTAAGTTCAAATCTCATAAGGTCAACTTGCCTTTCATCCCTTCAGGGATTGACTAAATAAGTACCAGTCGATGTACTCAATGTGCCCTTCCCCTCAAAATTGCTGAGCTCAAATTAGAAAGTATTATTACCATTATAATTCCTTATGTGTATATTATGACAAAAGGTGACATATTGGCAGAATTGTTGGAGCATCAG
Organism: Octopus bimaculoides; assembly: GCF_046866305.1. NCBI lineage: Eukaryota > Metazoa > Mollusca > Cephalopoda > Octopoda > Octopodidae > Octopus > Octopus bimaculoides. The sequence goes on along the minus strand of NC_142950.1, from coordinate 21,798,126 downwards.
TAAAAATGTTTCAGCATATTTGTTCTGGCTCTTTATATTTTGAGTTCAAATCTCGCGAAGGCCAACTTCACCTCTCATCCTTTTGGGGGCCAATAAAATAAAGTCAAGTATTGGGAGTTGAGTCAATGGTATTGACTAACTTCCTTCCCCTTGAAAGAAATGCTAGTTTGTGATGTTCATGCCTTTCCTAAAGACATTAACAACTTCAATGACTGATGACAAGGGACTAGTAAAACATGCATCTACACACACTCACAAGTATTATGGAATCTAAATATCAGGGAATACAGTGTTAACTTAAAAGCCTCCTGAGTTGCTGTTTAACCCTAGGTTCATCCTAATGAAGATCAAGCAGACTTGTGATCAAAGACATTCCATCTGTGACAATACACTCTGTTTATTTTTATTACTTTTTTTTTGTTAGACATAATGTATCTAAGACTATTTTATGTAATGTGTCTTACCACTTCTCTAGTAAGTTGAATGAATAGCTACCTCTTCACCTAGTTGGATCATTTTTTTACCCCTTTGTTATTGTTTAGAGCCCCAATTCAGCCCTAAACAAGCAGTCCAATGATAACAGACATTCCAGTTGTGACCATCCCTATCAATTATTTTTTTCTTTTTCAGCTATAGAGTATCTAGGATTGCATTATCAAATACCTCCTTCTCTATTATATAAAAGCAGTAAGAATGTGACTTGAGGGAAATTTGGCTGGCTATTTCTAGCAGGTTGAACGTTTTGATCAATTTTTCCCCCCTCTTTTATATAGACTTGAGAAAGTAAATATATCTACCATGTGCTGTGTGTGTGTGTGCATGTGTGTCTAGGAATACTACAATGCAATGCTTTCGTGATTTAAAAAAAAAAAAAAAAAAACCCAGAAAGAAAAACAAAACAAATGGAGCAAGCAAGTAGGGGCTGATATTTAATAGTAATTATTATTATTATTTAAGGTAGCGAGCTGGCAGAATCGTTAGCATGTTGGGTAAAATGCTTGGCGGCATTTCGTCTATCTGTATGTCCTGAGTTCAAATTCCTCTGAGGTCAACTTTGCCTTTCATTGCTTTCAGGATTGATAAAATAAGTACCAGTTGAGTACTGGGTCGATGTAATCGATTGACCCCCTTCCCCCAGATTTCAGGCCTTGTGCCTTTAGTAGAAAGGATTATTATTATTATTATTAAGATTAAGATGGTGAGCTGGCAGAATTGTTAGCATGCTGGAGAAAATGCTTAGCAGCAATTCTTCTGGCTTTTTGTATTCTCAGCTCAAACTCCACCAAGGTAGCTTTTACCTTTCAACCTTTCAGGGTTGATAAAATAAAGTACCAGTCAAATACTGGAGTCGATGTTAGCGACTATCCCCTTCTCTTGAAAGTTGCTGGCATGTTCCAAAATTTGAAGCCATTATTATCATCATTATTATTTTTTGCAATTAAAAAAGAATTTTTTTTTATCAAGTGTTTCTTTTTTTTTTTTTCATTTCTGATTTTTTTTTTCACATGTAATATCTTTTCACACTAACCTTCAAAAGAAAAGAAAAAATGGCAACATAAAAATAAAAGAAAACTATTGCAAAATAGAAAAAAAGCAGAATAATAAAAAAAAAAAATTATATTTAAAAAAAAAAACAAAGAAAAAGAAAACGCCACATTTTTCAACTGTCTTTGATATATATCTTTCATTTTATAAGAAAGAAGAAAAAAATGCCTTCAAGAGACTTGGCACTGGAAACAGGATAGCAACATTTTTAATATATGTAAGTTTACAAAGTTTGTTAAAACACTGTTCTTGTATGTATGTATATATATATATATATATATATACACAAAAAAGAAATAAATTTTATTGCTGATTTGATTAAGTGTGAGTGAGAGAGAGCATGCAAATTTGGCTGGGGGGAAAACAGTCCCTGGAACCTAGATTGTAAGATTCCTAAGGAAGGCCCCCGAGTAAACCTTATTTAGTGGGCTGTTTCATTGCTTTCATTAATTAATAACTATCAATTAGCATGTTGATGGCATGTGTGAGTTTGTGTGTGTGTGTTTTGAGAAAGTGTTTGTACATATATATTTGTGTGGGTCATTGACTATTTTGAATGGTGACTCTCTCTCTCTCTCTCCCTCTTTCTCTCTCTCTCTCTCTCTCTCTCTCTCTCTCTCTATCTATCTATCTATCTATCTATCTATCTATTTCTCTCCCGTGACCCCAGACTCATGATGTTGAAATCTTTTAAGAAGGCCTTAAGAATACCTTCGTACCATTTGCACCAAAAATTGATCAAGTAAAAGGCATTTCAGAAGTTGTTCCTCACCCATTCTGACCATTTGACCAGACCATTGCAGCTGAGCTCTGTATGGTAGTGTGAAGACTGGGTAATGCGATATGATAGTTGAAGATCTTAGTGGCCTAGATTTGTTCTTCCTAAAACTCTGCAGCATTTTGTGCAAGCAGTTCAGATAGTACCTGTTGAGCTTTTGGTTGTTTGCAATATACAGTCACCATCTCAGTGGGACATGGCTAAGTTGATAGATTAATGGTTGAGTCAACCTTTGCTTTGGTTCAGAAGCTGACACCACTTTATTCTGATGTCCTTGCAAAGTCTATCAAAGGCGATGATGGTTTTGAAAATTCTTAAAGAGAATACTGCCAAGTAATGTAAACCTGTCATTAGACAATAGCATCTGATAACTTCAACATGATTACAGTCATCATTTACTCATTGCAAAGGACTAGTCGGCACATAAATTCAGTTTTCTTTGTGCTGATGGTAAGGCCAAAGTCTTTGCAGCAGAGGTGGACTTGCTCATGCACAGCTTGCTACATCTCAACTTGCATCAAGAGCTCAGACATGCATAAATAGAAACTTGTCCTTAGTACATTACTTAACTTTGGTTCCATCAGTAAGATAGCAAAAGTCTTGGAGTATATAAAACAGTATGGTTGAAAATATCATGTTGAATAGCGCAGTTGCTGATACACAACCTTGTTTAACACTTTATGAATTAGAATACTACTGTCTACTCAACCTAGTCAGAAAACATGCCCTTATGTTTGTACCAGGGGAATAAACTTGTCAAGACAAATAGTTTTGTATGGTCAATAAACATTGTGTAGAGAAGACGATGGTGCTGTTCGTGATATTTCTCTTTAAGTATGAATACAGCAAGCATCATGTTGGTTCTTTGTGGATGGAGAAGAAAAGCCACAAAGGAATATGGTGAAAATATTGACATCTCCTAGTTCATCAATCGGACCAAGTGGTAATTAGTTAGTACTTATATATATACACACATATGCACACATACTCAGGTGAGGGTTGGTGAGAGGAAGAACATCCGGCTGTTGAAAATCTGCCTCATCAAATTCTGTCTGATCCATGCAAGCATGAAAAAAATGGATATTAAACAACGATGATGATGATAATGAACAAGATATATATATATATATATATATATATATATATATATATATATATATATATATATATATATATATATATATATATCAGATGTAGTAGAGCTGCAAACAAAATGTCTTGTGGTATTTGACTGTGTCCCTCTACATTTTGAATTCAATCTACCCTTTGGCTGAATACAAGGATGATGTGTAATAGCAAGTTTGGTTTCCTAGGAGACAACCCTGCTCTGGGCTTGAACCCAGGGTCTGTAAACTGTCCAGCTTTTACATCGACCATTCAATCACTCTGACACTATTTAACCATAGTTGAGGTGGTTGTTGTTATGTACATTCTTTACATCATCACCACCAACAGAACCAGGAGAGCCCTGGTCAAACAGAACTATTATGATCAAAGGCCTTCCAGACATGACCAATATGTCTTTTGGTATATCACGGATATATTTGCTTACTGTGTCCTGCTTTAATTTAATGTGATTCAAATGAGATTTGGGTAGCGGTGGTAGGGTGACCGATATTTTCTTGCAGAACACCCCCAGTACTTGCCTGGTACTTATTTTATTGCCCCCAAAAGGACAACAGGTAAAGTTGACCTCAGCCAAATGTGCTAAAATTCTTTTTGCATAGCTTTTACCTGTTAAGCATGCACCTGAGGATACACACAAGCATCACAACTTCATGCACTTTTCTTTGTTCTGCTCCATCTCACTACACTTTAGAGTAGTTTTAAATTACATATTCTTAACCAGTCCACCCACTCACTACACTTTTGTGCCTCACCAAAGGAGAAACTAATAATAATGATGACTCTTAACTCAGCACAAAACCTCTGATTAATCATAAGTATTCAAGCTAATGAGTGAACCTCTATGTTGTCATTCAATCTGTTAGAAACAATAGTTAAATTTCCCTCAGTTTATATTATACTGTCTTGGAAAATAAGACACACTGAATAATGGTAGTTCCAGATAGAAGAATCTCTGAAATAAAAGATGGGATGGTCATGGCTGGACTACTTTTAAATATAGGTATATGCATGATCAATTCTAAGGACTAAACTACAAAAGCAGCATGTGTTTTTTTTTGTTTTGGCTTTTTTTTTTTGCCAGAAGGGTGGTGGATAAAAGGACATTATAAAGGCAAATTTGTACACAAAAAAAGAGGTCACTCTTTGGGCTCAGTATAGAAAAGAAGCATGAACAAAAAAAAGAAAAAAAAACATGATGCAAACGTTAATAACAATAATAACTTCTAACATTAATAATAATAATAATAATAATAATAATAATATTAATAAAAATTTTTAATTGTTTTCAACAATGAGTATTTCTGTTTTCAACAATGAGTGTTTCAGTTTTTCCAGTTCCACTGGAACTGCTTCCTCAGTGGATTATAGAGTAAGTGGCTGAATATTCCACAGACATTTGTATACCCTTAGTATAATCCTCAGATATGACACATGGTGTGACAAGGCCAGCACATTGTATTACAGGTATAGCAATCCATCCAATGGGCTCCCGCACAATTTCTCTCTCTCCAATTTCACTTACAAGGGCTTGGATCAGTCTACAGACTTATGGTGAAACGATACTCATTGCCACTCCTTGCGATCAAACCTGGAATCTTATGATTGTGAAACAAATTCCTTAACCCCTCAGCTAAATCTGTGTCCAAACAACAACAGTTAATAATGTGTTGGTAGTGGTGGGCACAAACACCACATCTAAATATTATATTATATAATTTTAAATCCATGATGTTCTTTGGTTAAATCCCTTTATAACTACCTGGTTTTGGGTTCAGTCCCACTGTGTTGCACCTTGGACAAGTATCATTAATCTTTTACCATAGTCCTGGGCCAACTGAAGCCTTGTAAGTGAAATTTGGTAGATGTAAAATCCCATTAGCTGGATTGTCCCCATTCTTGCATGACAGACTTAATATAACACCCTGTTTTCCACCATATAGCTCCCTTTTTTCAGTGCTTTTAATGGGGTCTGAGCATTCAGAGTAAGGTATCAGATCCAAGGATGGATAACTTACTCAGTTCTTACCATCAGTAATACAGTCCCTGCAAAAGAATTCTGGACACCTTTTTTCCCAGCAGTCTTAGAATCTCTCTCCAAAAGGGTCACAAATGCTAGTTTTTCTCTTATCAGTCTCAGAGTCCCCCATCCCCAAAGGTCACAGATACCACCTTTTCTCCCACTGATCTCAGAGACTCTGACAAAGGATCATAGGTGCTTCCTTCTCTCTTCTAAGTCATTAAAAAAGAAAATAAATCCTTCTTGGTCGCCTGTACTTTGTCCCTTTCTCATCCTCTCTCTCCAATGTTGAAGTCCCTGCAAAAGATTGTGGAGAATTGTCTTATCATCCTCACTAAAATATTTTGCTCTTGTCCCTAATGAGAGAAAATCACTCCTTAAACTTCTACAATTTAATAAATTATAATTAATTGTGTGTTAAAGATCCAATTAAATTATGATTTTAACTACGAGTTACAATAATCCTGGGTTATTTGTTAATATAAATCTCAGCTGTTGGAATTCATTTATAGCAATATTTACTAATCAAATGTTTTAATTATATGTTGTGTGTGTGTTTATGTGCATGTATGTACATGTATTTGTTCGTATTTGTGTTTGTATATGTGTACACTTACTGTATGTACCCTAATATAAGAATTTATATATTTTTGCTCTCAAAATAAATAAATAAAAAGGGATGGGGTTTGGGGATCACATTAAATTTGAGACTTTACAAAATTTCTTATCTGTTAAACTGCTTCTTTACTTTGAGTTTACATCTTGCCTTCCATAATGTACCAGTCATCTACTGGGGTAAATTTAACTATCTGTACCCCACTGCTAAAATTTGTGGTCTTGTGCTAGAAACAAGAGCTGAGATATGAGGAAAGGAGGTGGATTAGTTAATTAAATCAACTCCAGTACTTGGCTAGTACATTATTTTATCAATCCCAGTGGAGATGAAGAGTAGGGATGACCTTGGCAAGATTTCAACTCAGAATGTTTAGAACCAGAAGAAATACCACTGATTGTAGATGTCAGAATTGGAGCGGTGGAACTGGAGAAGATTCTCTATGGAATTTGGTTATGACACTTTATTTTCTGAGGGAAAATTCTTGCCATGATGACTTATCTATCCCTTTCTGATGTCAAGGCCTATAAAATAGCTTCCTATAATGTTCTGCAGTTGATACACTTGACAAAACTCTTAAAGACATCGTTCCAGCATGGCTGCTGTCCAACAACTGAAACTGGTAAAAGAAGTTTTTTTTAAAAAGATGGAAGAACATTTTTACATTGTGAGTTCAGATCTGAGCAGTATTTACCTTTGCTGTTCTTTATGGGTTTAATAAAACATACACATACATATATACATTCACACATGATGAGCTATGACATAGTTTCCATTAACTGAATTCAGTCACAAGGAATTGATCAACTTAGGATTATAGTAGAAGACATTTTTCCAAGGTGCTGTGCAATAGGACTGAACTCAAAAGTACTTGGTTAAGAAGTAAACTTCTTAACCATGTAACCATACTTGCACCTATTTTTTTTCGTTTCCTTTTACTGCTTTTGCAGATTCCCATGGCTCTCTGTCACCGTTCAATTCCATTATTATGAATTTGAATTGAGAGCTTGAGTCATAATGAATCTTTCATTAACTGATTACACAACCATGGATGCCACCCCTAAGGATGCATTGCAGTTACTCTCTTGATAGAGCTTGGTGATTTTGACCATTGATCTTCTAGGAGTCCTTCTCTCAGCATCACTATAAGAAGGACCATCGGTTCAGTTGAGCTCTTCTGCTATCTCTTCATAATCTGCCATGCAGCAGTCCCGTGACTTCACCACATCCCTGGCAGGGTGGCTGAATGGGTGATATGCCTTGCCAAGGAGTAGTCCATAACTATGCAGGACATCACTCTGTGAGGTATTTTTAAAATACCCACATACCTGCATGCTTATCTAGAAATATATAATACATCATTTAATGTCTCCTTCCTTTTTTTAAAGACAGTATGATGCAATTTAAAGAAAACTTGGTTGCTATTTCAAGTAAATTGAGTGACCACCTCATAGAGACTTCCTTGGGATTCACTATGTTCAACAAGAAATTGGCATAGGTTTTACTGAGGTACAATGTGCATAGAGGCAATGTGGCTCAGTGGTTAAGAGTTTTACTTTTCAACAATGAGGGCATGGGTTCAATCCCATACCATGACATATTGGGCAAATGTTATTTTCTATAGACTCAGGTTGATGCATACCTTGTGAATGACATTATGTGAATGAAAATTGTATGGAAGCCTGCTGGATGAGTTACACCAGTAATCCAAAGTACAAATTTGTCACATGCACTGTGGCAAGCTGATTTGGCCAGAGAATGAGTACATGTATCAGTGGAATCCACATTTATTCAGAAACAGGTAATTCACTTAATCCAACAAATAGGTATTTGTCGTCAAGCATTGAAGGTCCACCAACCATACAGTATGTGTGTATATATGTAAGTATTATGTATGAGTGTATTTGTATGTGTAATTATATACTTGGTTATTTTATGTATACTATTGATTCACACACACACATATATATATATATATATATATAAATGAACGTCTACACAAATACATATATGTATGTTTACACACACATACATATATGTGTGTGTGTATACATACATATCAAAATGTATGAATACATGTGTGTGTGTACAAGGTGATTTCAGAAGTTTTCAGACTTTTTCAGGGGAGGCATTTATTAAATTTAGGCAAGTACAAAACCCTAATTTCCTTCAAAGTAGGAAACTTCTGACTTCAGTGCACTTGTAGCACTCTTGTCACTTTGTGAAGGCCTCATGGAAGTCCTCCAAAGTGAACATGTCCATAACCCTTGGCACAGCCTCCTTCATCTTCAAAACAACTGCCCCAGAAGTTCTTCAGCTTGAAGAGGAACCAAAAATCATTGGGAGCAAGGTCCGGACTATATCCCCATTTCTGTCAAGTAGTTGGTTCTCAGGATGCTAATCACTTCATACCTTTGGAACAAACTTCACAACTTCACACACATTTTACACAAGTTCATATCTTCATGAATAATTCTGTGTTAAATTGCCACACCAACTCCAAATTGTATGCTTATTGCCTTTACAGACAAACAATGATCTTCATCCAGAAAATTTCAAATTTTCTCAACCTGCTCTGATATTCCAATGGTTCTCTCCCTCCCCAACCTCATTGTCTCTCACCTTCTCTCTAACATCCTTGAGCCTTTCGTGCCAACATACGAATTAATTCATAAGGAGCCTGGAGCAGTTCATAAGTTTGTGTAACGTTTTTGCCCAATTTAACACAAAACTTTATTGCATAGCAAAGATTCCAAACATCCCACCTGCGTTCTGCAAACTAGACGACACCTGTAATTAGCAGCATTTAGTAAGGTGTGTTCAAAGTGCTGTTACAGATGTCTCCTTCATTCTGGAATAAGAGAAGCAGGCAGGTCAACTTGTATGTATAGAAATGAAATACTAAAATTACAATAATCTAAGCTAGTTACAATTGTGTCTCCTAAAAAGTTTCAAAATTTCTGTAATGCAATTCGTATGTATATGTGCTTATGTGTGTGTGTGTGTGTGTATATATATGTATTGTATATAATATATATGTATTGTATATAATATATATGTATTATGTATAATATATGTATATATATATGTATTATATATATATATATGTATGTATGTATGTATTATACATAATATATATATGCATACATGTATATGGTATGTATACATATATATATGCATGTGTATGTGTATATATATATATATATATATATATATATATATATAGTACAAATACTTGTATTGAAATTTTTAATTGCCAATCTAATTTTCAATTTGTTTATTTATTTATTTATTGTATATTAATGCATCTTGTTTGTGAAGTGTGTGTATGTGAGAATGTGTATGTGTGTGTTTAGTGTGCATGTGAATATGAGAAAGATTTTTTATAAACATCTGTGTGCATATCTCAGACTGCATGTCTGTGTGTGCATTGAATAAGCTATAAAAATATATTATTAAAAAAAAAAAACACTGAGGCATATATCTCATACATACCATCTGCATGCAAATAGAGAGAAATAACTTCTAAAATACACAAATAGTTAAGTTGGTGTTAATATATTTTAATGTAAAGTCCATCAACTAAAAAATAAAATAAGAAAAACATTTAGAAATAATTATGGGTGAGGAAGTAAAAGACAACGTTAACTTGATGACTTGATTAATAGTATTTTAATCTTTATTTAGTACCAAGTAAGGGAGATAACTTCAGTCATGTTCTGGTCTTGTTAGACCTCATCACTGTTAGACAGCTAGAAACATGTCTTGTGTTGTCTCTTATATGTGCTTAAATTTTTAGAATAATATTAATCATTGAATTACTGTTATCTTTTGCCTCGCCACATTATCATATTTAATAATACTGTTTTTGTTTTTTGCTTTTTTGCTGTTTAAATAATGCTGTATACACTAACTTAACCATTTGTGTATAGTGTCTGAACTTTGTGTGTGTGTGTGTGTGTGTATTGTTACAAAATATTGTTCTATAAAGTTATAATTTATGATGTTTACAGATTAAACTCTAATAAGGCCTGTAGTTAATAAGAACTGATTGTATTATTATTAGTATTAGTTGTATTAAAGGCAGTGGGTTGGCAGAATTGGTAATGCATCAGCAAAATGCCTTGCTGTATTTGTTCTGGCTTGAATCCTGCCATGGCCAACTTTGTCTTTCTTCCCTTAAAGGTCAATAAAATAAAGTACCAGTCAAGTACCAGATCTGATAGTACCATTTAACCACCACCTGCCCCAAATGACTGGTTTTGTACCTAAATTTGAAGGCATGATTAGAGCTGGTAGAATGATTAGAACATTAGAAAAAATGTTGTGCAGTATTTCATCCGGCTCTTTAAGCTCTGAGTTCAAATCCCATAGAGATCAGCTTTGCCTTTTATCCTTTGGGGATTAATGATATGAAGTATCAATCAAGTCCAAGAATCAATGTCATCAACTTACCCTTCTCTCTAAAAGTGTTTGCCTCATACATAAATTAGAAGGAATTGTTATCATGTACTCCAAGGTGGCAGCTGGCAAAATCATTAGCTTGTTGGGACCAAAATACTGATGTTTCTTCTTTATGTTTCGAGCTGACATTTGACTGAGATCATAAGTACCAGTCAATTACTGGGAGTCAATGTAAATGGCTATCCACTTCTCTAACATTGCTGGCCTTGTGCCAAAATAAGTATTATTATTATTATTATTGATTTGACTCAGGTTCAGTCTTATTCCTGGCAGGATTTAGATGTGTAGTGGGTTACCACCTGTAACCTTAAGTATCCACTAGCTTTCAGTAGTCTTTCAATTTGTGTAGAACCTTCCTCATAATCTTTCCTCTCCCTAACAGGCAAACTATGCCTAGTGGTATTTAGTGAAGATCCTTTTACATTCTGAGTTCAAATCCTGCCAAAGTTGATTCTGCCTTCCATCTTTCCAAGTGAAGGGAGGGATCAGAAAAATAAAGTACCAGCTACATAATGGGGTCAATATAAGTGATCACACCCACCCCTCCTCTAAATTTGTGGCTAGGTTCCTAGTTTAGAAATTCTTATTGTTAAAACTGTTCAGTTGTAAATTTGTTTCCTATAATCTATAATCAAAAATCAATATTTGTGAGTTGTTAAATGATTCAATATGTTTTTACAGATGTCTGATATTCCAAGTGGTGGAGCAACAGTTTTCCCTTATATTGGACTGAAATTATTTCCCAAAAAAGTAAGAAATATTTTATCATTCGAATAAACATTATTATTGTTGTTGTTATTCATCATTATTGCTATTGTTATAATTGCTATTATTATTATTGTTATTATTATTATTGTTATTATTATTCCTGTCATTAAAGCAACAAGCTAGCAGAACTGTTAGCATGCTGGACGAAACGCTTAGCAGTATTTCACCTGTCGCTATGTCCCGAGTTCAAATTCTGCTGAGGTTGACTTTGCCTTTCATCCTTCTGGGGTCAATTAAATTAAGTACCAGTGAATCACTGGGGGGGTCGATGTAATCGACTAATCCCCTCCCCTCAAATTTCAGTCCTTGTGCCTATAAGAGAAAAGAATATTATTACTCTCATTGTTTCACCTGTCTGCACCTTCTGAGTTCAAATTCTGTCAAGGTTGACTCTGCCTTTCATCCCTTTCAGGGTCAATAAAATTAATATCATTTGAATACTGGGGTCAATATAATCAACTTACCTCCTCCCCTAAAATTGCTGGCCTTGTGCCAGCATTTGAAATCAATATTATTAGTGCTCTTATTATTATTAAGGCAGTAAACTGGCTGAATTGTCAGCATGATGGGCAGGATTTTTGTTTGTCTTTACCTTCTGAGTTCAAATTCTACTAAAGTCAGCTTTGCTTTTCGTACTTTCAGAGTAAATAAAATAAGTACCAGTTAAGTACTGGGGTCAATGTTACAGACTGGCCCTGCTTCCTGCAAAATTTCAGGCCTTGTGCCTATAATAGAAAGGATTATTATTATTATTCGGTATTTCGCCTGTTGTTATGTTCTGAGTTCAAATTCCGCCATGGACGACTTTGCTTTCATCTTTTTGGGGTTGATAAATTAAGTTTCAGTTGCTTACTGTGGTCGAGCTAATTGACTAGCCCCCCCCCCCAATAAAAATGTTCCAGGCCTTGTACCTATAGCAGAAAGAATTATTATTATTATTATTATGGCAGTGAGCTAGCAGAATCGTTAGCACACCGGGCAAAATGCTTCGCAGCATTTCATCTGTCTTTACATTCTGAGTTCAAATTCTACTGAAGTTGACTTTGCCTTTCACCCTTCCAGGGTTGATAAAATGTGTACCAGTTAAGTACTGGAGTTAATGTAATTGACTTATCTCCTCCTTTGAACTTACCGGACTTGTGCCAAAATTTGAAATCATCATTATGATTATTATTATTGTTGTTGTTGTTAAAAGCATAATTACATAAAAATATCTTGAAATACTAAAGAGAAAATTTATTCAATAAAATTGCCACTGGCTATAACCATGGCCTCCAAACGACTTCGGAACTGTTCGACTCATAAAACTCCTACTCAAACCCCTTAATTCCTGATATCATTTCTATTCTGTGTAAGTCAGATTTTTTTTATATGTATATGTATGTACATTCTTTGTATTAAAATGTATTTAATATTTTTTGTATATTGACTTGCCTAATTTGCTTGTCCTCTACCTCAAATTTCTTGAGCACTACGAAGTGTATTCTATACAGAGAATACCTATCTCTAATCTCTCTCTCTCTCTCTCTCTATATATATATATATATATATATATATATACATATACACACATTTATGGAAAAACTGAAAGTTTCATCTTTTCTTGTACCTCATACATTATTAATATAATTTTTCTTTAAAACATTTTTTTAAATATTTCTTTGATTCCACTTTCAGTAATTTGAAGATTATTTCAAATTCACAAGATTTACTTATAATTTGTTTCTTGACAGGGCACAGCTGCATTCTGGTACAACTTGCACAAGAGTGGAGAAGGAATCTTCAACACGCGACACGCCGCCTGCCCAGTCTTGGTCGGTAACAAATGGGTAATGAACAAATGGATCCATGAGCGAGGCCAAGAATTTCGACGACGATGCAGTTTAAACTCCAAGTTATAGAACAATTTTAGACCCCTAATCAATAGAACTGGAAATAAATAAATAAATAAATAAAACAAAAATATAAATAAAATCTCCATCCAAGACTATCATCACTAACTACTGCCCTGGACTCATGTTCCCTATTTCTTCCTCTTTTTTCTTCTTCATCTTCTTCCTTTGTTCTTTCCTCTCACCTATTCTCCTCATCCCCACCTCCCTCTCTCTCATGTCTTGCCCTGAGTTTCAGGCTCGTTTTTGTTTTGCTTCACTTCCCTTCCTCTTCTCTTCTCTCATCTGTCTGTGTCTGTCTGTGCATCTCTCTCTAGTGCTCATCTCTACATCAAAACTCCTGCATTCTCCGGAAAACAAAGCAAAAAGAAAAAAAAACATTGTGGTGGTGGTGGTGGTGGTGGTGTTGGAACTTTGAGATATATGCCCCAGTATGGGCATAACCAGGTGATTGACTGAAACCAGCACAAGTAATATTCAGTAATATATTATATATGTAGATGTTTATGTGTGTGACATCATGGTTTATATTATAAGAGCTCCCTCTAACTCAAAATTGAATTTTGTTTTACTTGTGCAGTGCTGTTATTCATCAGGAGATAGATTATATACCTCGGATCAGTGATTCGAATTTGTTTTAAGTGTGACTTGAGTATATGGTGCTGATGAGCTGAAATAACAGTGAAATATTGATATCCACTGTTCTCGTTTACCTACAGGGCAATTTATTTCACCTGGTTTTGAGGTACACTGTTTCCTTGGATGAAATACCACAGCCTAAAAGCGCTTAAACAAAACACGTCCTTTAAGAATGTGACATCAATAATGTTTATATGTGTGCAAACATACATATCTACATATGTATATATTTCTATGTCCACTGTGGAAACATTATATAACATGATTGACACACTTCCACAGTGTCCACTGTGTAGTATGATGGCTGTTTAAATGTAGAAAATTACAAAAACAAAACAAAAAATTGAACAAATCATTGAAGAACTTTTATGCCATTTAAGAATATTTTAAAATACCAACAAATATTTTAGATTTTTTTTTATATATTCTTTCTTTTGTTTTTTATTTAATATCTAAAAAAATTCTTTTTCCATTAAATTTTTTTTTTCTTTTTAACATCACTTGTAGTAGAGGTTGGAAAGATTGTTCAGAATTCTCATTTTCCCGAGATCTAGCCATCGACTCATCTAAAACTTCCTTGAATCTTTGCCCATCCTCTCACTCTTTTTTTGATATTTGCAAATTGTGGGCTGAAATTCTACATACCTTTCAAGCTATCAAAAATATAAAAACATATCCTGCTTTGCTGGTTTCCTCAACCCCTCTTCCAATATGCTCCCTTCTCAAACTATGTCCCTGTCTATCTTTCCCTTTTTGGCTCTATGTCTGCTTCTTTATCCCCTTTCTTCTCTCTCCTCTTTCAACTGCCTTCATTCTCAAAGTCTAACCCTAAGACACTTCATTTAAAACCATTTTTTTTTCTGGAAGAACAGAACAAATTGTCCACAATGCATTTAAAAAAAAAAAAAATTTCCCCCCAACCATCTTACATAGCCCACATCCAAAATGGCTCAAGTTTTTAGATTCTGTCTCCTCCCTCCCCAGGCACACACCACTACCATCACTATACACCACCACCACCGCTTTTGAAGATTTTTCAAGGGCCTCCCTCCCTTTTCCATTTCCCTCTAACCCTGGTTTAAAAAATACAAGAATATATAAAATAAAGTAAGATGGAAAAGAAAATCTCAAGAGTCTCAAAATTTCTTAAATTCTTCCAAAAACAAAAGCAATAACAATATTCTTTATCAATTTCTTGTCCCCCAAATTTTTTTCTCTTATTTTTTTTAATAAACATTATATATATATAATATATATATATATATATAAAAAAAACTTTGAATATATATATAATTAAAAATAAAGACAATAAATAAAAAAATACAAACTTTAAAATCCAAGAAAATATGTTGAACAGAAGAGTGAATGGAAATAATTTTGCTTGGCATTGGAGGAAGAAAAAATGGTTTTTATTATCTTTTTTTTTTTGTTTTTACATTTTTTTTCTCTTTTTATTGTATTTTTTTTTTAAGAAAAAAGAAATTTGCATGAAGAAAACAAAAGAAAACTTATCTGAATGAATTTGCCTCTTAAAACAATTTGTTGCTTTGATATGTTTTTTGTTTTTATTTCAATGGTCTGGTCAGGTGATGTGTATGGATGAGAAGTGGTGGTCACTTGACTCTTGAGCATTCAGGTTACTCTGTCAAGTGTAATTTTAATTTCTTATATCTTTTTTTTTACTTGTTTTAGCTATTAGACTGTGGCCATGCTAAGACACCACTTAGTTGAATGAAGTGGCCCCAATACTTTTTTAAGCATGGTGCTAACTTTACCAGTCTTTTGCCGAACTGATCAGTTACGGAGATGTAAACACATAAACAACACAGTTCTATATTTAAGAACTATATAATAATAATAATAATAGTAACATCGATAGGAATGAGAACCCAGGTTCGAAATTTCCCCAAGACACCTGACGAAGGCTGGAGGGTATATCAGCCGAAACGTTGTGTTAACAACAAACAAGATGAGGACGAATATCCGTCAAATGTAGATAATGTAAATAATGTACATAAACAACAGTTGTTAAACGGTGATCACACACATATATAAGATGGGCTTCTTTCAGTTTCCATCTACCAAATCCACTCAGAAGGTTTTGGTCAGCCTGAGACTATAGTAAAAAACACTTGCTCAGGGCACCATGCAGTGGAACTGAACCTGGAACCATGTAGTTGGGAAGGAAGCTTCTTACTACACAACCATTCCTATGCCTATTTATTCACATTGCTTTGAATTAATCATGCATTATCTTGTAGCATCAAGATTTTGATGGTATGATTGTTTATTTTTACAATGACATTGTAGGGTAAGTGTGAAAGGTTGGATTTGGCCAGTTTGAACCTTAAAGTGTTAAAGCTGATGGAAATTGTGGAAGGAAGAGAGCCAGAAAGACATGGGACAAGGTAGCAAAGGCGGATCTCAAGAGATTGAACTTCATAGACATGACAAAGGACCGAGATGATTGGTGATTTGTTGTGCTTGAGAAGACCTGTCACGGTGAGGCCCCGAAAGAACTATACTAATGCCTGTTCGTGTCAAACTTTGCCCCAGTATCCAGTCTGCCCTCATCAAGCATTCCCTACATTACATCTGTGGTTGGGGGGACACAAACACAGACGCACATAAATATATACATACATATATATTTATAATAGAAATATTAATATTTCTAAGTCTCTCTGAAGGAGACTACAGCAGCGGTACTGGATATTAATAGTTATCGCCAGCATTCGTCCTATTTTTTTGGATTGCTATGTTGGCTTGGCGATAACTATTAATATATGTATACACAAGGCTTCTTTCAGTTTCTGCCTATCCAATCCACTCACAAAGCTTTGGTCAGCCCGAGGCTATAGTAAAAGACACTTGTCCAAGGTGCCACACAGTAGGCCTGAACCTCGAACTATGTGGTTGGGAAGCTAGCTTCTTGCCACCTAGTCACACTTTTATCTATGTATGTCTGTCTCATATATATGATTGATAAATAGTTCTGCATTATAACACTGCACATCATCATTTTACATGTGTTTTTCCATGCAGCAATGAATAGGACAGGACGGGTGTCACACAGTGCTTCACCACTTGCTACAGCCCTTCATCAGTTGGCACATGCAGCAACAGAGAAAACCAAAGATATTTGTTAGACAACAGAATTCATGGCAGAGATTACTTAAACAGTGGTTCTCAACATCTTTTCACCTATGGATGCCTATGATTCCTATTTTACTCCAAAAAACTCCTTTTATATTTTTATAATTAAATATTACAAGGAATTGTAAAAAGAATTGTTTAAATATTTTGTGTATTCTAAAAGTATAAGCAATTTATTGCTCATAAATCTTAACACAAAAATCTTATATGGACCCCCAAGGACCATAAGGACCTTGGTTGAGAACCACTGGCTCAGTCATGTCTATTTGACATCATCTCCATGTATTCCTCCTTTCTTTGACAAGGTTTCATCCAATGGATGCATTTCTTATCATCTACCACTTTACAGAATGAACCAACTGTATTTCATCATGGTACTGCCATAAATGAGACGGTTTCCCACAAAATTAAAGGGTACCTCCCTATCTACCCTAACCTTCTACCCTGCAGTTTGATATGTATTTTATTTGTCACTCCACCATAACCAGAGGACTTTTATAGAGAGACAAGACAAACCAGACCAGATGAAATGACACACATGTACATTGTTAGATTAAATTACCTCTGCTTGTATCATATACATACAAACCTTTTTAACTAAAAGAAAAATAGATAAAGAGAGAGATAGAGAGAATAGGTAGGTAACCTATAAATAGACTACACACATAAATAAACAGGTAGACAAACAGGTTCACTCACATATACATACAAATATACATTCATAGATACATACAAATACACACACACATACATACAAACATATATTCACATATGCATACACATTATATAGGATATGCATACATGCATGTTTGTGTGCTCTGAGATGACGTTTCATTGCTACTCCTCTATCTGCACAATATAATGGGGCAGGATGAACCAGATGACATAAAAACATCTGCATGTCATTAGATTAAAGTGACATATGTTTGGGTGGATGCTCTGAGGATGTAGCTGCTAAAATAAGAATACCCTGCGCAAAGTTCAGAGAGCTTCTACCTCTGCTGGTGACAAAGGGCCTCTTGCTCAGAGTAAAAGGTAGACTGTATGATGCATGTGTGCGAACAGCAATGCTTCATGGCAGTGAAACATGGGCTGTGACTGCTGAGGATGTGCGTAAGCTTGCAAAGAAAGAAGCTAGTATACTCTGCTGGATGTGCAATGTCAGTGTGCATACACAACAGAGTGTAAGCACCCTGAGAGAAAAGTTCGACATAAGAAGCATCAGATGTGGTGTGCAAGAGAGAGATGACTGCACTGGTATGGTTATGTGTTGCGTATGGATGAGGACAGCTGTGTGAAGAAGTGTCACACTCTAGCAGTTGAGGGAACCTGTGGAAGAGGTAGACCAAGGAAAACCTGGGATGAGGTGGTGAAGCACGACTTTCGAACATTGGGCCTTACCAAGGCAATGACAAGTGACTGAGACCTTTAGAGATATGCTGTGCTTGAGAAGACCAGGCAAGCCAAATGAGACCGTAACCGTGGCCTATGCCAGTGCAGCATACCCTTCAATCATTGGGCAATAAAGTGCACTTGCAAAGGCCTGTTAAGTGAAGCGAAGTCACTGTCGTGGCCTATGCCAGTGCCACCTGACTGGTCCTGTGCTGGTGGCACATAAAAGCAGCATTCGAGTGTGATCATTGCAAATGCCGCCTGACTGGCTCCCATGCCAGTGACATGTAAAAAGCACCATTGGAGCATGGTTGATGCCAGTGCCGCCTGACAGGTCCCAGGCTGGTGGCACGTAAAAAACACCATTCGAGTGTGGTCGTTGCCAGTGCCGACTGACTCCCATGCCACTAGCACATAAAAAACACCATTCGAGCATGGTCATTGCTAGTGCTGCCTGGCTGGCTCTCGTGCCAGTGGAATGTAAAAAGCACCATTCAAGCATGGTCGATGCCAGTACCGCCTGACTGGCTCTTGTGCCAGTGGCACATAAAAATCACCCACTACACTCTCAGAGTGGCTAGCATTAGGAAGGGCATCCAGCTGTAGAAACTCTGCCAGATCAGACTGGAGCCTGATGCAGCCTTCTGGCTTGCCAGTCCTCAGTCAAACCGTCCAACCCATGCCAGCATGGAAAGCGGATGTTAAACGACAACAATGATGATGATGTTTGTACCACATGCATACAAATATACATACACACTTATATATATATGAACATGCATTCATAGAACATACATACAAACAAGATGGCTGCTGCAACTTGATTTCAAGCAACACCATCTCTTGATTGTGCTTTTAAAAATGAGCAGCTTTTCAGTTCTGCTTGTAGCAATGATGGGTGCCCTTTGCAGTAGGTGTTCAAAGAGCTTACCACTCATGCAGGTACATGTCTATTCCACCATGGAAAGAATGTTTTGCAAAGGCCAGCCACAGCATGCAACACACAATAGAGATGTTAAAAAACCAAGCGATACCTGTGTCTGAAATTTTTTTAAGGTATGAAAAGGCTTTCCACAGGGCCAATCTCACCTGCTAGACAATGCATGTATTTGTCCAAAACAAAGAACTAGTCTACATCTTAGGATGCAAATGAAGGTGTTACATCAGAGTTTTCCTTCTCGAGAGAGATGCCTAAACAAAGAATCCGGATCTCTCCACTGTTGGATGGTCATTGACTCTAATGAGTTCATCCACCTTTTGGCTAGTTTGGTTTTTTGCTCTGCAGGATGCCCAGTGAAAACCACCCTTACCAAACAAGTTTGAAAAAAAAAAACAGGTTTGGTAGAATTGATGATTTAGGTGTAATGGACCATGGCCCAGCCATGTGACAAGTTGTACTGGGTTAGAATACTACCAGTAGCAATAATAAGTGATCTCACGTGATATACATAGACATATGGACATATGAAGAGAAATATTACAGTAAAAGAAAGCTAATGAAAGAGGTTGTGGCAATTAGAAAGTGGATAAAACAAGGAAGAGTGTGTGTGAGAGAGAGAGAGAAAAAACAAAGAGAGATTACAACTGTTTCATGCCTGTCAATATTTGAAAACGTCTTGGTGTGTGTCTGATATAATTTAGTAAGGCAGAACAAAACTATGTTCAAGGTGTGGTCCTCTCTTTGGGCCTGTGGAGGAGAGATTACCATCCTTCCACCCACCCACTCACTCACTCATGGACAGACGTATGAGCTGAGCATCTCACGCTTTACACATACATACATACATATATATATATATATATATATATATATATATATATATATATATATATATATATATATAAAATAGATCAATATATAAAGTATATCAAATACATGAAACACAAAAAGTGTATATATGTATACATATTAAAAAGACCGGATACAAATGAGATACAGAGTTAAAGGAGAACATCTAGATCTCATCTTTGAACTATATATGTATATCTATATATATATATATATATATATATATATATATATAGTTTTAGGGAAAAGAACCAAGGTTCATGAACTCATTGATGAAAATCCACTATCACATATAGAAAAATTAATAAGTAAAAGCACCATAAATAAGTATAATAGATAAAAGATAGTAAAACGACAATTTTTCTATATATGACGGTGGATTTTCATCAATGAGTTCATGAACCTTGGTTCTTTTCCCTAAAACTATATATATATATATATATTTAATACTGTGAAACTTAATTTAATTTTAATTTTTAATAAATTGATTTTAAAAAGTACAGGTAAAAACTCTATTAAAATCAATTTATTAAAAATTAAAATTAAATTAAGTTTCACAGTATTAAATATACATCCTTTTGTTGTTTACACCACCTGTCCTCGTCTGTTGTTGTTTTTTCGTACATTCTCCCATATATATAGTTTTAGGGAAAAGAACCAACGTTCATGAACTCATCGATGAAAATCCACCGTCATATATAGAAAAATTGTCGTTTTACTATCTTTATCTTATGATATTTACTTTGTATTATATTATACTTATTTATTGTGCTTTTACTTATTAATTTTTCTATATGTGATAGTGGATTTTCATCGATGAGTTCATGAACCTTGGTTCTTTTCCCTAAAACTATATATATATATATATATATATATATATATATATATATATATATATATATATATATATATATATATATATATATATATATACATACATATAAATACATATATATATATAGATATATATAGATATACATATATAGTTCAAAGATGAGATCTAGATGTTCTCCTTTAACTCTGTATCTCATTTGTATCCGGTCTTTTTAATATGTATACATATATACACTTTTTGTGTTTCATGTATTTGATATACTTTATATATATATATATATATATATATATATATATATATATATACACACACACACACACACATGTATATGTGAGTTCATATATGTGTGTGTAAGAATACTTTTGTCTGCATTTATAGTCACGTGATCGTTGTATTATCAACACTACCACCTCTGGCACCACCACCACCAACATCATTGTTTTATAGTTAATTTTAAGACTTAAGTTATGATGAAAGACAAACGTCCAGGGAGAGAGAGAAAAAGACAGATATATATATACATATATATATATAAAATTTAGATTCAGGTGAATATGGTACTTAAGTTTAGGCACCAGAATTAAGTATGGTATTATCCATACAGTTTGAGAGAGAGAATTTGAGAGAAGTAGAGACAGAGAGAAGACCAAAATCCAGTCAGTTGTACTTTGTGAAACATGGTGAAATGAAAGCCAGGGGTTACACAGTGTCAATCAATTAATTTAGTAATATCAGTGTGTGTGTACCCTCCCCACCACCCGTGCCACCAACTACAACAACACTCCCCCACCTTCTTGGTTGTCTTGTCTTGTCTGTTGGAATGAATCTAGGCTTTTCACTGCCAAAACTGGGACATTTAGCCATTTCATTGATGTCAACAAAGGAGATTTGGAAAATTACACACACATGCACACACACATACACACACACAGTAGATTAACTTAGTAACTAATAGCAGTATTGTATTGTATTGTTTTGGTAGGCCTCATTGTATTGCGGTTGTGTGTAGTGGTGGTGGTGGTGGTCCACGTGTATATTGTAGTTTTGTGTGTGTGTGCGTGCGTGTAAATAAATGAGTATGTGTTTGCAATGTTCTTTTGTTTTGAAGTCATTTTCTTTGTATATATATCAATGTGTGCCTATATATGTGTGTGTGTGCGCATATATATATATATATATAGACATACACACTCATATATACACACTTTTATGTGTGTATGTATACAAACATACATACATATAAATGTATATATATATATTGTTGTACTTGGGGATGGTCATATTGCCAGTTTAGCCAATAAAAACACACGCACTGTATATTTGGAGTTAATTTTTTTTTTTTTTTTCAGCTTTATATTACATTAATCTTAATCTTAATCTTATTTCGGCCAGAGTTCTTTCGTCACACTTCTGTGACCTCATCAGTGGTCCTTTGTTTCCTTCTTTCTTATGTGTGTCTCACCTTGCTAACTATCAGCCATTTTGTATTTATATATATATATATATATACTTACATCCATGCACAGTTATGTACAAATGCATCAATGTGTGTGCGTGTATCACCTGCTTCCCATGCTAGCATGGGTTGGATGGTTTGTCGGGAGCCTGCACCAGACCTCTGTGTCTGTTTAGCAGGGATTTTATGGCTAAATGCTCTTCCTAACACCAACCACCCAGCAGAATACACTCAATTCTCTTTTTGCATAGTTTTGAAATAATACGGTCCAACAAAAAGAACTGATTATTCTTTTGCACTGCTTCTTTTTACTTTAACATGGTTTAAACATCTGTCCTTGTGTGACCACTAAATTTATTGCAAGTTGCAAATAAACGATTAAGTAATATCAATCAATTATAATTTACAAAATGCCGAAACTCTATGTAACATGATTAAGTAACAATTTAGCAAAATAAAAGATAGAATCCAATCTATTTTTTCCATAGAGTGATCCCCCACTCTCCGGTGTGAGCGGGACCTATGCACTGTACATACCTCTGGCTGCGTGTAACTGCTCCATCAGACAGCGCATGGCAGCAGTTATTAGCATCGGATCTAACACAAAAGACATATTGCATGTTTCATCCTCTGCTATATTTTTTATTTGTGATTGTGATAGTGATAACGATAACCTACCCCAAAAATTTGGTTGATACATTTAAGGACAATAAAAGAGCATCAATTTCTTTGGTGACCTAAATCAATATTTTGGATCGTCTTCATTATAGCGAAAGTGCAGCATCCTTGGGTAGAGCTTTCTGCCTGAACGAAGCTACAATAAGAATGATCAAAAGGAATGATGCTGCAATTAGAAGATCTGTAGCTTCTAGAACAAAATGATCTGCCAAGTCATTGTCATATACAAGAGACGTGGTTCAAGAAAAAATGGAGAAAGCTTTAATAATATGGATAGACAAAAACAATTAAAAAAGGATGCCAGTAGATGGTAAAACCATAAAACAAATGGCATTACGATTTTACAAGAAGATTAATGATCTGGAGTCATCAAGTGCGTTACATCTGTCTAGTGATAAAAAGAAAGAATATGCTGCAAGTACGGGATGGCTTACAAAATTCCTCGAAAGGCAGGCACTGCTTAATATAAAAATGAGAGGTGAAATTTCATTGGCAGATAAAACTGCTGCCAAAGAATTTCTTCCAAAACTAGCCAAAATAATTGAAGAAGGCAGTTACATTTCAGACCAAGTTTTCAATGCAATGAAACCTATCTCTTTTAGAAAAAAACTGCCAAACAGAACGTATATAAGCAAAATCAGAGAAAAGTGCCAGTGGTTTTAAGGTAGCCGAAGACCATGTAACTTTCTTGTTATGTAGCAATGCTTCAGGAGATTGTTTGTTAAAACCGTTATTAATTAATCAATCAGTTCGTCCGGGTGCAATGAAAGGCATAGACATAAGTAAATTCATTGGAGAGCTAATAAAAAATCATGGATGACAGCAGAAATATTTACTGAATGGTTTAACAACTGCTTTGTTCCTGAAGTAAGAAGATATATGGAAGATAAAGGTCTTGAGTTTAAAGTCCTTTTACTTACAGACAATGCACCTGGTCATCCAGATTTGGAACACCCGAATGTAAAAAGTCGTATTCTTGCCTCCTAATACAACATCACTAATTCAACCGATTGATCAGGATATAATTTCAACATTCAAATCATATTATATCCAGCGAACATTTGAATATATAATAGATGAACTAGAAGATGGTACACTTTCAATATCGAAAAAATTTACTATAATTAATTGTGTTAAATACGCTGCCAGGGCTTTATCCAAATTAAAGCAATCCACCCTAAATGCATGCTGGAGATCACTTTGGCCAGAATGTGTAAAGCCTAAAAATCTCATATCTAATATAAATATGAATGAATTACATTCTATCATCACATTGTCACATCAGATTGGCAGAGAAGGTTTTGAAGAATTAACAATAGAAGATATTGCAGAATTAACAATTAACGAAGCTCTTAATGAAGAACAAATTATAGAAAGTATTTCAGAGAATGTATATAATTCCATATTAGTTTATAGTAGTGATGATGAAGAAGTGGTTCCACTGTCTGCAAATACGATTCTAGAAGGTCTCCAAATAGTCAATAAACTTGGAATTCATTTTCTTACAAATGATAACAATGTTGAACAAGCTGTGCAATTCCAATGTGATTTGAAAATGATGATGGCACATTATGAAGAATCATGTAAAGAACTAACAAAAACAAAATCACAGCATCTGATAACTGAATTCATATTCAAAACCAGTGAAAAAAAAGAAACACAAGATGTTAATTTTATTCAAGATACACATGAAATATATTGCCATCAAATATTTCCAGTGACGAGAGTGATTTTGCACTACCAAAAAGCAACAGAAAGCGGGCATGTTTAACTGTTTAGTAGTGACACTGAATGACTGAATGATTATGTTATATATATAAGTATATATATATGTATAAATAAAAAATTCAACTTGTATATGAAAATTTACATAATTTTCATATGTACACTGTATATTTTTTTGCATAGTTTTATTTTGCACGATAGTCTCTGGAACATATCTCTTGTGCAAAAAGAGAATTGAGTGTGTGTGTATACAC
This sequence comes from Octopus bimaculoides, assembly GCF_046866305.1. Lineage (NCBI taxonomy): Eukaryota > Metazoa > Mollusca > Cephalopoda > Octopoda > Octopodidae > Octopus > Octopus bimaculoides. Next base: position 21,772,997 of record NC_142950.1, on the reverse strand, counting down.
ACACACACACACACACACACACACATACATACATATATGGTATTTGTCTGCTCCTTATGCAGAGTCTGACCACCTCCTGTACCTACACCTTAGATCTATCATGGCGTCTGATGTAGCTTTTTAAACCAGACAATGTTTTGAAAAGACACCCACATAGATTGCATATGTGATTTGGACAACTAAGAGCACTGTTAAGTTCCTATCTTTGTGGATTTTAAAATGTCTTTTGAGGCCTCCATTAGATTTTCACACCTTATGGCATACATAGCATTGAAAGGTGTATATATATATATATATATATATATATATATATATATATGTATATATATATATATATATATATATATATATATATATATATATATATATATATATATATATATATATATATATATATATACACACACACACACACATATATACATATATGTCTGTATTCTGTCTTTTTAATTTCATAGTTCCAAGACTGGTTACAGGTGCTGATCACCAAATATTTCTTCTGAGTCTATGTGCTTTGAATTTAAATCTTACCGAAGTCAACTTTGCTTTCTATTCTTGTTGTCGGTCAATTGAAAAAAGTACTAATCCAGGTTGATTTGATTAGTGTAAGTGCTAGAGGGTCTCGGGCTCAATGCCTTGTGGTATTTGATGCAGCTGAAAAGAGAGAAAAGAGATGGTGATGATGAGGTATCAAGGGGTGAACTCCCAAGGTACAAAAAGGTGAGTAAAGGAGAAGACAAGGTCAAAGGATCAAATTGGATGGAGAGGTGGGCAGGTAAGTCCATGGGAGTAAAGGAAAATAGGGGTGGGCCAAGGAGAAAGAGTTAATAAGTGACTACAACAAAAAAGGAGGTAGGAGGAAAATATTATTATAGAATAGATGAGAAATAGGGAAATCAGGTGAAGTGTAAGTGTATGTGTGTGAGAATGAGGGGGGTGCACAGTGAAAGAAATGGATGTCAGAGATACATAAGGTGGAAATAGTGAGTGTTGTAAATAGAAGCAAGGGATCAAGACAACATGTCATTCATAATTTGCTTTTTATTGTACATTAGAAGAAAATAATGATATCTCGAGGTAGATTATTATTATTATTATTGTTAGTGTTATTATTATTGTTATTATTATTATTATCATCAGATATGTGTAGATAAATGCCGAACTTTAGCTTCCAATTGGAAGAGGTGAACGTCATCTGCTCCAGGCACAAGTGTTCGCATAGCATCGGCCAAGTTGAAAAGGTAGTCCCGATTACGGCCGCTGCGTCCTTCAGCCTCAGCTATTTGTTTGGCCATTTCGTCCATTGATGCTGGGCCGAGGAAGAATGGGTTGTCTTCGGTCCCAATGTATAAGGTCAGCTCAAAAGGGCTCTTGTTTTCGGTACTGATAGGATGGAATTGCACAGTGACTGATTTGTATCCACCTTTCTCCCTGTAGTCCAAATGGTTGCGTACACTCTCTGCATCTTCTGACGCAATCTCATAGGCAACTCCCCACACGATAGCCTGTGGAAAAGAAAAAGAAGTTAAAAACACACAACATTAAACAAACAAATTTCCTAGCTCCTTCTCACCATCAGATATTGTTGCTTTCAGTGAACAAACACTTGATATAGTAATGTAGACTTATGGGCAAGTAAGGAAAACCCTAGTGTTGCTTGTGCCATGATAAAATGCATCTAGTACATTGTAAAGTGGTGGGAAAACAAGTGGAAATGACAAAGGGTTTGAGAGAATCCTTTGGTCTTGTCAAGGACATGACAACCCCTCTATTGCTGGTGCCACAGTAAAAATATACCCAAAGACAATAACTATTTCTTAGTCACAAAGCTTTTACTGTTGCTGTTTTTATAAGTATTGGACAGGGTGAGTTTACAGAGTCATTACAGTGTTGGTTACAATGCTTCATGTTCTTTGTTCCAACTCTCTGCAATCTGAATTCAATCCTGCTGAGGTCAACTTTGCTGTTGATCTGTTCAGAGTCAATAAAGACAGTGGATTAGCAAAACTATTAGGAAGTTGAAGCAAGATGCTTTGGTATATTTATTCCAGCTCTTTGTTTTCTGACAGCAATGCCTGTGATAACACTGGTGTCAAGTTTATCAGACCAACTCGGTAGTTTTTCCTTTGGATAAAAATTTTTGGTGTGGAGAGGAGAGAAACTTGCCTCAATGGGCAACTGCTAGCTTTGCCTCTCAAAATATCTTACCCAGGACTGAACATACATGTAGATGGGTGGTCGACCTTCACCAATAAAAGCTGATATTGTATGTGTTGGAGAACTTCTGCAAGCATGAGGGCACTGCTGTCACATAACAGAGGACCATGTCTTGCTATGCATTTCAGTTTTGGCTTGATTTCTCTGACTGGGTGCCTTTCTTATCACTAAACACTTTACAGATTGAACTGGGTATATTTTATTGTGACACCAGCTCCAGAGGAGTTGTCATGTCCTCAACAGGACTAAAAGATTCTCTCAACCCATGTCATCTTCACTCATCTGCCAATCATTTTACAACGTACCAATTGCATTTTAGCATGGCACCATCAATACTAGGGTTGTCCTTACTTGCTCATGCACATTACACTATTAAGTGACTGTCCACTCAAAGCAACAATGTGATTGAGAAGGTGAGAAGAAGTTAAGAAGTTTGAGCAATAAAAGAGAACAGGCACATAGTAGATCTTGCCCTAAGTTAGCCATACTGGTTTTCACTGACAACAGAAAAGAACTTAAAGTTAGAGAAGGTGCTTGAGATTTTGGAAATACGAATGATAGATCAGTATTGAGCAAAAGATAAAGATGAGAGAGCATGAAAAGAACTATCGGTCTTTGGACGGAAGTCTTGTAGGAGTTGCTGCAATGGGTAAAATCCATGCAACCAGTAGAGGTAGGTTGAGTCTACTCCAGTTGTTATAAGGCCATGTTCCCCACTTGTACTGCAGCAGCTGCATCCCTACCCTCTGCCCATGGGAACCACATGGTTAAAGGAGCAGTGTTAAAAGACATATCTGAGAAGGTAATTTTGGACACCTGCTCAGCTTGTTTTGATGGACCAGAGTTGAAGTACATCAGCTGCCAGTGATACCATCATCATCCTTTAACTTCCGTTTTCCATATTGGCATAGGTTGGACAGTTTGACCAGAGCTGGCAAGCCGGAGAGCTGCACCAGATTCCAGTCTGATTTGGCATGGTTTCCAAGGTTGGATGTCCTTCTTAATGCCAATCACTTTACAGTGTGTGCTGGGTGCTTTTAATGTGGCACCAGCATTAGCTTGTGTAAAACCTGGTGGTGATGATGGGGTTTCAACCAGTGGAAACCTCCTATCTCAGGTTAGATAACTCAGTATCAGTATCATGATGTGATGCTTTCTAATGCAACGACCCATGAATTGTGGATTCTTGTTCCCTTTTTGCACACTGTTACACTTGGTGGTCAGTTATGATGCTACCCTTTCACCTTCAACAAAACTCAACCACAAAAAAAAAGAACCCATCATAACTGAGGTATTAGTAGCCATAGCAGTGGCATCAGTGGCAGCCTCAGTAGTAGTAGTAGTGGTAGTGGTGGTGGTAGACATTGTAACAGTAGGAACAGCAGGGGTCTAAAGTAAAAGCATCTGACCAAAATGTCATGTAGTGAGACTTCAAGGTTATGAGGTAAACGTCTTAACCACTCAGCCGCACTTGTGTTCACTTTATATCATCAAAGTGAAATTAATTGGTCAATTTAACTACAGAGTTGTTGCTTTTCTATTTTCATTCAGTGTTGTGAATGTTGTTGTTTAACCCCAAGTCAACCATGACCATATGGACATATAATAAAAAGTCATTCTAGCCATGACCTGACCATCTCATTGTTTTTCTAAACACATTTTTCCTAAGAGCACATGATCTAAAACACTATGATCTGATTTGAAGAAGATTTGGCTGTTATTTCTATCAGGCTGAATGATAACATAAATAACAAACACCCTTATCAAGGGAACCAGTAGTTGACATATTTTTGATGGTAGACAAGCTGGTAGATGATATTATAGTGCTTTGAAAACATTAATGAGAGATAACTTTAAATGTATATCAGTGTCAGTATTAAACATGCATGACAAATAGACATTAGCAAAGATTAGGTCAAAACGGAGTCCCATGATGGTGCTATGTTTGTGGACAGGTGTATAGCTGTAGTAACTTTTTTAGTATTTTCTAGAATATGGAACTGGGGTATAAATGGATTCTTAGATAGGTTGATATCAAAAGAGGTCAAGACCTTATGATGGCGATCTGCAAACAATCATATGCTTCATAAAATAAAAAGCAGGGTTTTCTTTTTCTTTTTCAAAGACAGGATAATATAAAACTATAGAATAATAATTAAGTTGGAGTGGTTGGTGTTAGGAAGGGCATCCAGCTGTAGAAACTCTGCCAAATCAGATTGGAGCCTGGTGTAGCCATCTGGTTTCACCAGTCCTCAGTCAAATCGTCCAACCCATGCTAGCATGGAAAGCGGACGTTAAACTATGATGATGATGAATGATGATGATGTATTAATATGGTTAATGGAAGAAGTATTAAAAATTCCAATTAGTAATAATTATGTGGTTAGACAAACAGATAGTTAAGTATGTTAGTCTTAATATAATTAACAAAGAGAGCACTAAAAAGTTAATTAAATATAATTATGCGGTTAGATAAATCAAAAGACAAATAATTAAGTTAATCTTAATATATTTAATGAAGGGAGCATTAAAAGCTAATTAGAAACAATTATGTTGGGAACCAAAGAGATAAGCACTTAAATAAGTTACTTTAAATATGTTTAATGAAGGGAGCATTAAAAAGTTAATTAGAAATAATTACGTAGTGAGACAGAAAAACACACTCACAGATATGTAACTTAGCATTAAAATGTTTAATCAAGAGAAAACTGAATAGCTAATTAAAAATGATTATGTTGTGAGAATAAATACAGAAACAAACTGTTACTTAATTTTAATATATTTAATGAAGAGGGCATAAAAAGCTCGTTCAAAATAATTACATGGTGAGATAAATTGAAAGATAAATATGTTAGTGTTAATATAATTAATGATGGTAAGGCAACGAGCTGGCAGAATCATTAGTATGCTGGGCAAAATATTTGGTAGCATTTCATCCATCTGTATGCTCTGAATTCAAATTCTGCCAAGGTTGATTTTGCCTTTCATCCTTTCGGGGTCAAAAAATAAGTGACAGTTGAACACCGGTATCAATGTACCAACTTAAACCCTCCCCCGAAATTGCTGGCCTTGTGCCAAAATTTGAAATCAATATTTAATGACAAGAGCATTAAAACACTCCTTAAGAAAATACATGGTGAGATTCGCATCCCTCTTCTATTAACTATCAGTATGTCAAATAATAAGAGGCTTAGATCCCTTTTCTAGTAACTATCACTACATTACACAGTAAGGGACAGTTTTCGACCCACTTCTAGTAATTATCATCAAGTCATACAACAAAAGGAAGTTTCTGTTCCTCTTTTAATAATTATGTCATGCAGTAAAATAAAAGTTTGGGTCCCTCTTCTAGTAACTGTCACCATATCACTCAGTAAGAGAAGGGTCTAACCTACCTCAGGATTATCACTTTGTACCAATGTAACCACTCTGCCTGGCTGAAAATATAGAAAATAATCAGGTCTTAGTTTGATGCTCCAGTATGGCTTTAGTCATAATGGCAAAAAAAAAAAAGTACTAAAACATTAACACAAAATTGTTTAGGAACCAAACGAGAGAACATGTGATTGACTTAATGAGGTGGGAGCATTGAAGGATTATAGAGAAAGATATAGACAGAGTGTTCCATATGAATGAATGAATGTACATATGTAAGTATGTATGTTTGTTCTTTTCTGTTTTTAATTATTTAAATTCTTTCTCTGAAGAAGGAGCTGGTTTCTAATAAAGATACAAAGCTCCATCATTAAAGTGCAGGTAACAAAAGCAATGTCACATTTTAAATCTAAGAAAAGTTTTGCATGTTTTTATTGTTCCACTTACAGATTGTATTTGTAATGTGCAAATCGGTTGATTTCTTTTTCGAAAAACCCAAGCTTATCCAGACTATTAAGCATTTACTTACAAAACCAAGTGCTCCAATTATTATTGGTATACATGTAAATTTGTAATCTGGATATAGAAGCTAGAGGGAGGGAGGGTGGGAAGAAGGAAGGAAGGATGTATGTATGCATTATTTATGTGTTTGTTGGGTAACTAAGTTATTATATATTATCACAGATATTTAGTGTGGTAGATTGGAAAAATTTTAAGAGTGGCAAAGAAAAAAATATATAAAACTGCCTGGCAATGTTTGTTCAGGCTCCTTGTAATCTGAGTGCAAAACTTGCTGAGGTCAACTTAGCCTCTTATCCCTCCAGGGTCATCATTATCATCATCGTCATCGTCATCATCATCATCATCATCTAACATCCACTTTTCCCTGCTTGCATGGGTTGAATGGAATTTTGTTGAGGCGGATTTTCTATGGCCCGATGCCCTTCCTTCTTGTTGCCAGTCACACTGTGACCTGACATGTTTTTGACGGAAGACTGGGAATGAACAACATTGTTTGCATAATGGTGATCCTTGTTTATAACCACAATGCCAAGCAAGTATAAGGTGGAAAATACTGATTGTATGAGTTAATAAATGGAATAGTATGTTCCTTGATTTTTTTCTTTTGGAGTCCTAAGTTATGTGATGTCTAATTTCATTGTAATCTTTCGAGACTACATTATTTATAAGTTTCACAGGGTGATTTTGTTCTTGTAAGAAGTTTTTGTGTTCATCAAGTCTAATTTGGTGTATTTGCAGGACAGTTACTATGGGGAAGATGCATCTCACCATACTGTATGGGATGTTTCTTTTGATGTGTGAGGGGTGGCAAGAGTAGAAATTCAAATATTGGTGTGTGTCTGTTTCTTTTGTAAAATATGTCTGTTGTGACAGTGGAGTTGTGTATTTTGATGTGAGCCAAGAAATCCAACTTTCAGTCACTTTTTGATAAATCTGATAACAGAAGAAAGCACTAAAACTGTAAATAAAATGTAAATAAAAATATATATATAATCATCTAACATTCTGACTACCTTATCATTCTAAATATACAATATCTGGACATCACTTCAAAAACTCTGCGTGTGTGTGTGTGTGTGTGTGTGTTTGTGTGTGTGTGTATATATCATCATCATCATCATCATCATCATCATCATCGTTTAACGTCCGCTTTCCATGCCAGCATGGGTTGGACGATTTGACTGAGGACTGGTGAAACCGGATGGCAACACCAGGCTCCAATCTAAATTTGGCAGAGTTTCTACAGCTGGATGCCCTTCCTAACGCCAACCACTCAGAGAGTGTAGTGGGTGCTTTTACGTGTCACCCGCACGAAAACGGCCACGCTCGAAATGGTGTCTTTTATGTGCCACCCGCACAAGAGCCAGTCCAGGGGCCCTGGCAACGATCTCACTTGGCTTGCCGGGTCTTCTCACGCACAGCACATTTCCAAAGGTCTCAGTCAGTAGTCATCGCCTCGGTGAGGCCCAATGTTCGAAGGTCTTGCCTCACCACCTCAGCCCAGGTCTTCCTGGGCCTACCTCTTCCACGGGTTCCCTCAACTGTTAGGGAGTGGCACTTTTTCACGCAGCTATCCTCATTCATTCTCACCACATGTCCAAACCAGCGCAATCGTCTCTCTTGCACACCACTACTGATGCTTCTTATGTTCAGCTTTTCTCTCAAGATACTTACACTTTGACGGGCATGCACATTCACATTACACATCCAGCGGAGCATACTGGCTTCATTCCTTGCGAGCTTATATATATATATATATATATATATATATATATTTATATTGTAAAATTAGATGCCTAAAAATACAAGCTATTTGAATACAGTTCCTTAAGTTCAGGTGGATTAATCAGAGTTGTGGGTGTTATGTTTACATTAGTTATGTATGGTCAGGATTGTAACATGTGAATGTGTGTTTAGCTGCATGTAGGCATCTGGGTATTTATTCACTGAATTTATTTATAATCCACTCCTTTGTTAACATTATTGAGAGTGACTCTTCAGAACATAGCTGACATTTCCAGGATATATATATATATATATATATATATATATGCATATTTACAACAGATTATCTAACTAGAAAGTGAACACTACCCTCACAGAACAACAACTACAATTCTTTGTAACAGAAGACAGAAAGAAATAAGTTTCACATTATGACCTGTGATTATATTATCAAACAAATTTAATATTCATGACATATTTACGAGGGGTGCTCATTAAAGATTTCTTCTGACTCATTTCCCAAGGACTGGGATAAGTGAAACTTGGCATAATTATTAGTCCTTCTGTACGTAATGGTGACACACTTCTACTACATAATATTCATATATATATATATATATATATATATATATATATATATATATATATATATATATATATATATATATATATGGGAGAATATACAAATAATAACAACAGACGAGGACAGGTGGTGTAAATAACAAAAGGATATATTAGTATGACGCTCGGGAATACGGAAAGTCTTTGACGTTTCGAGCTACGCTCTTCAACAGAAAGAATACGGAGACAAGGAGAAAAACACGGAGAAAAAAAATTGAATAGTTTTCAGTCAACGGTCAATCATAATAATGGTTTTATAAGTCAATAGTGTGTTCTACTGTGTTAGCAGTGCTATGACATCACTTCTTAAGGTGATCAAGTGATGTTGATGACAATGATGATGACTTCTGAATTATTTCAGTCTGTCAGTAAAAACTACAAATTTGAGCAATATAATCCCTGACATACACAGACATTTAAATAATATATTATAAACATTTAATATATCATCACTGTCATACAAAGATTATAACATTATTATGGTAATTTAAATAAGTTGGTGAGCTGGCAGAATCATTAGCACGCCAGGTGGAATGTGTGATAGTCAGAAATGCTAAATGTAGGTGAGCTGTAGTGAGAGGTTTTACTCTGAAGACTTAGCTGGTATTTTCATCAAAATGAAACTGCAAATTTTCATCATAAACCTTATGTAATTTAAATTATATATATATATATATATATATATATATATATATAATATATATTCATATATATATATATATATATATATAAATAATATTTATTAATGAGGGTAGAAATTGATATTAATCAATTAAAACCAGTGGTCTAGCATATTAAAATAATCCGAAGATTAAAATTATATTACATACAAAAATAAGAGGAATGACCAGCAAAAGTGGACTCCTATATGCTAGAAATAGATGCCGAATCATCTAACCACGAAAAAAACATATGTTCTCAGTAAAAATTTAGTGACACAACAGACTGTAAAAGGGCAAGACAAATGAAAAAATACTAAATAAAAAAACGATTAACCTACGTACCATGGTTTCACCTGTTAAAATTTACATAAGTAAATATCTGCAGGATCGTCAACGTAGTCTGTCGATTTGCAATATAATTTCCAGAACTAGACACAAGACGTCCACCCGAAAGGGAGCACGTGTAGAGTTCTACAAATTACATTCAGTGTATCCTTTCAAATGTCTTCAATCTGGCGCGCCAAGTCCGGAAATAATTCTGCAGTTAATAAATTTTTGCAGCTAATTTACCGGTATCTATTTCTAGCATATAGGAGTCCACTTTTGCTGGTCATTCCTCTTATTTTTGTATATAAATAATATATATATTCAAAGCTAAGATTTCTCGTTTTTTTTCGATCATTTGTACATTCATTTGCCATTAACACTTTAAATGTATTATTTACTAACAGCTTGTTTTCATGAGCTAACCATTGAAAATGTCCCCTCAAAAAATATAATTTTATCTCTCATGTAATTTCGTTGAGATAATTACTCGTTTCTCGGTCTGTTTAATCTCATTCTCATTACCATTATTTTCATCCTTCTGTCCCCAAACAAAACTTTGCTTGTTCATGGTGCACCCACCCTTTCCTGCCCCCCACCACCAATACCGGATATCTCTATCTTCCCACCATCTACACTGGATATCCCTTCTCCCACCACCATTACATGTGTCTATGCTCCCAACCCCTCCTCCTCACTGGGCTGTTCGCTATATATTACCTGCACTTCTCTCTCTCCTAGGACAAATACAACCAGCCCAGCTGCTCATCCAGCCACTCACTTAACTGGCTATCTTATGTTTCGTTCTGTCTACAAATTTGTCACCACCACTACCAGATATCTCTTCTCCCAATTCCCCCTACTCACTGGTGCTGTTCCCTATATTACCTGCACTCTCTCTTTCTCTCTCTCTTTGGGACAAACGCAACCAGGTTATCTTCCCACCTACTTAACCAGCTATCTTTCGTTTCATTTTCATTCTGTCTAGAAACATGCCAACAACTACCCAGGAATTTTCCATGGCCTTATCAAGTGAAGGTGAAAGCTATTTGGCTGTCCATGTGTGCTTGTTCCTGTGTGTGGGTGCACTTGTGTGTATGTAGGAATGAGCTTGTTTCTTCTTTCTCTGTCTGAACCCTTCCCTGCTGGTGGTACCTTCCATTACACCTGCTATCCCCCTCTTCCTGGACAAACGCAACCAGTTTTAGCTGACTCCCTCCTAACCAGACATTGGAATATCCATATTTTTGCTACATCGCTTAAATCTACATCATTCAATGACCATAATGCTTATGCTTACAACGCTGCTAACACTGGCTCCTACCTCCAGTCGGGGCAACAACCTTAACATGCTTGAATGCTTGAATGTTGTCAGGTCAGAAGAGAGAACAGATGAAGCATGCCTAAAAAAAGAACACTAACCCCCCCCCCCCCCTCTTCTTTTCAGGCGCTGAATAACATCTCTCCTCCCCAAGCCTCACCCCACATTCCCTTCCCAGTTTTCAGAATTAGCACTGTCAATGTTGGCACACTGAAAGGAAGGTCTAGTGAGATTGTAGAGATGCTTGAAAGGAGACGGGTTGATGTATGCTGCATACAAGAGGTAAGATGGAGAGGAGTTTCAGTTAGGGTCCTTACAGGCAAGGCACATAGGTATAAAGACTTCTGGCAAGGTAACATGGATGGTATAGAGGATGTAGGCATACTCCTTGCGTAGAAATGGGTGGATAAAGTCATAGAGGTTGTTAGGGTATATGATAGAATGCTTAAGATCAGGCTAGTCCTGAAGAACAGCACAGTGACAATTATCTCTGCCTACGCCCCACATGCGGGGCTACCAAATGATCAGCAGGACCACTTTTATGATACTCTTCTACAGGCTACTTCAAAGATGAGTGGCAATGACCTCATCTTTGTGGCTGGAGATTTTAATGGGCATGTTGGGCAGGAATCTGGTATCTTCAGTGGGGTACACGGAGGCCATGGTATTGGCGCCTGGAACAATGAGGGATCTAGGCTACTGGAGCTCTGTGATGCATGTAACCTTTTAATCTGTAACACTAACTTCAAAAAGCCAGACAGCCACCTGATAACCTATCAATCAGGGGACTCTGCTAGCCAGATTGATTTCATCCTCACCAGACAACCAGACGCAGGGTTGCTCTTAAATACAAAGACCCTCCAGGGTGAAGAATATACCCCCCAGCATAGGATAGTCATTAGTGACTTTAGGCTTGAGGCCAGAAGGATACCAAGAAGCAGACCAATCCAAAAAAGGATTTGGAAGCTAAAGAACCCTTCACATGGTCAGAGATTTAGGGACATCCTCATCAAAAAATTTGATGAGAGGGAGGAGGAGCTACAGACATCAGACATAGAAGATAGTTGGAAATTCCTACGGGACAACTTGCTGAGTGCCACAGACCAAGTCTGTGGATGGCGCAAAGTCCCTTCCAGACTTAGAGTTACATGGTGGTGGAATAGTACGGTAGACAAAGCCATTAGAGCAAAGAAACAGGCCTGGAAAGCCTGGAATGGTGGGGGTAGCAGGGAACTGTACCAGGTAGTCAAAAGGGAGGCTGGGTGGCAGGTATACATAGCTAAGGGCAAGGCGGAAAAGAAGAAGTTTGCCAATGTCCAGCAACGTGAGGACCAAAGAACTGAGGTATTTCGGATTGCAAGACTGTGTGAGAGAAAATTGTGATGTCACAGGAGAGAAATGTGTCCGCATGAATGATGGTGCACTTGCTTTTAATGATTCTGAAAAGAAAGAGGCTTGGAGAAACCATTATGAAAGACTCCTGAATGTGGAGAATGAATGGGAGGAGGAAAGCCTGCCGAATGTTGACCGAGTAGAAGGACCAGCTATCTGAATAGACAGCTCCCTGGTAGATAAAGCAATTAAGAGTATGAAGCCAGGAAAAGCCCCCGGCCCATCAGGAATCACTGCTGAGAGGCTTAAAACATCTGGTGGTGTGGGCTATGGCCTAGTCACCCACATTGTAAACCAGATAGTTCATGATGGAGTCATACCCAATGACTGGCGAAGCAGCACCATAGTCAACTGCTACAAGGGTAAAGGTGATACTTTAGATAGAAATAACTACAGGGGTATCAAACTGCTGGATCAGGTGATGAAGGTCACAGAGAGGGTCATAGCCCATCTCATTAGGGAGAGAGTCTGCTTAGATGAGATGCAGTTCAGTTTTGTGCTGGGTAGAAGCACCTCTGATGCCATATTCCTGGTTCGACAACTGCAGGAGAAATACCTAGCTAAAGATAAACCCTAATACTTAGCTTCTGTGGACTTGGAGAAAGCCTTTGACAGGGTCCCCAGATCCCTTATCTGGTGGGTGATATCGAAACTGGAGATTGACAAATGATTAATAAGGGCTGTACAGACCCTATACAGAGAGGCCATTAGTAAGGTTAGGATTGGCAATGAGTATAGTGAAGAATTCCGGGTAGAAGTAGGGGTCCGCCAAGGCAATAACAGTCCTCCAGGCAATAACAGAGGAATTCAAGACAGATTGCCCCTGGGAGCTTCTCTATGCTGATGACCTGGCCCTCATAGCAGAATCACTACTGGAACTAGAAAAGAAATTCCGGGTGTGGAAACAAGGTTTAAAATCAAAAGGCCTTAGGGTCAATGTAGCAAAGACCAAAGTTCTAGTAAGTAGGAAGGTGAACTCATCACACACCCCCATCAGGCAGGTGGCCCTGCTCGATCTGTAGAAAAGGTGTAGGTAGAAACTCCATAAGATGTACCCAGGGTAAGCTATAGACACATAAGAGGTGCAGCAACATCAAAGGAAGATTAACTGAGAAGATAGCTTTGGTGTGCGGCAGATGCACAGGGGCAATAAACACCACAGACACTCAGAAAACAGATTCCATCACACTCCAGGAGGAGAAACTAGAAGTAGTTGATAGCTTCTGCTACCTAGGTAACCAAGTTAGTAGTGGGGGTGGATGCTCAAAGAGTGTTACCACTAGAATAAGAATAGCCTGGGCAAAGTTTAGAAAGCTTCAACTCCTACTGGTGACAAAGGGCCTTTCACTCAGAGTGAAAGGTAGATTGTACAATGCATGTGTGCAAACTGCCATGCTTCACGGCAGTGAAACATGGGCCGTGACTGCGGAGGACATGCGTAGGCTTGAAAGACATGAAGCTAGCATGATCCGCTGGATGTGTAATGTCAGTGTGCACACACAACAGAGTGTAAGTGCCTTGAGAGAAATGTTGGACATAAGAAGCATTGGATGTGGCCTGCAAGAGAGATGTTTGCACTGGTATGGTCATGTACTACAGATGGATGAGGAGAGATGTGTGAAGAAGTGCCACTCCCAAACAGTTGAAGGAATCTGGGGTAGAGGTAGACCCAGGAAGACATGGGATGAGGTGGTCAAGCATGACCTTCGAACATTGGGCCTCACAGAGGCA